>NC_031499.1:1057529-1058617 GCF_000237925.1 Schistosoma mansoni | reverse complement strand
AGAGGAGAAGAGCAAGACCAAAGAAGACATTACGTTAAGAAGTGGGGATAGACATGAGAAGAATGAACAACAATTGGATAGAAATAGAAAGGAAGACCCAAGACAGTGGGTTGGAAAATGTTGGTCGGCGGCTTAGACTCCATTGGAGGGTAACAGGCGCAAGTAAGTAAGTAAGGAAGTAGCTGTATGATAATAAGATTAAGAAGTAGATCATTGAAAATGGTTTTGATTGTGACATTTGCTGGTCAAGGTCTGGTCTACAAGAAACCTATAACCTTTCTTACGATTGAGGATAAATTTTGCTTACGAATGCCAAATGTCGTAAGGCGCAGACAACTGTGCCAGCCTTTACAATTGATTGATCATTGGGTGGTGATCAATGTCATGCATGTCAGGTCTTTCTTAGTGCACATTTAATCCTATCCATCAAATTGCAATGTGGCCACCAGCCTAGGTGACTCGACGTTGCATGCACTTTATTTAGATCAGATGGTGGGTAGAAACCCTGTTGATTACCTCCAACCACCATCTTTGATGTGTCTGCCTGTTTTTTGCTTACTTCGCCAACATATTTCAATCAATACATTTTACATTGTAACAACGAATAACGTACTTATAAAGTGATTATTTTATTAATGATATGCAAACGTACTGTCAGTCAGTGTATGCCCATGAATTATTTTTGACGTGGTATATCCATATTCCGTGTAAGTACGTAATTGAATACTGGCAATAGAAAACAACAATTAAAAATGCATGAGATGACTTGAGTACAAACTACTTATGATAGACAAGAAGCAAAGAACAGTTGATTTCTTATGATTTAGGACCTCTTAGCCTAATTTATTAATAAGTACACAAAAAATTGAACAAAAGTCATCAAATGAAGTGACAAGTATATCATAAATATTATTAGTACGTAAGCAAACAAATAAAAATTATAATTTCGTCAATACAAAGGACTAAGTTATCGGGTTACCTATCAAAATTGAATTGTTGAATATGAAATCCAGTTTAGTTGTGGACATGGTTCTTCTGTGTTGCTTACCTAGACAACGAAAGAGTTGACAGATGATACCAAATAGATT
>NC_031499.1:1010078-1057306 GCF_000237925.1 Schistosoma mansoni | reverse complement strand
ACAGGACATCCCAAAGTCTTCATACACACAGGAGTTTTTTTGCGAAGTAACAGTCTATTAAAATGTAACCGTAATTTATAATAAAGTTGAACGACTTTACGCATGATCTTTGGAATTATATTTAATAAACTATTACGCGGACGTTGACTGCTTTTCTTTAAATTTGTAGCAATACGTTCAGATAAACATTTATAGCTGATGGGAATAGCTGCTTATAACATTTTTACCTCAGATGATTTTGGGTTTCGTAATGGAGAAGACTCTAGAATCTCATGTACAAACTATAAATATACAAACGTATTTCTTATTGTGCTTCTTACTTCCATCTATCCTTGTTATTCGGAATATAATTTCTTTCCTGTCCAACCGTGTTCTGACTTTGGGACTTGTCGAGTGTATTGGTGCCTAAGAATACTAAGCAATAGGAATAGCTGGGTCGTAATAAAGAGAAATTATAACAGTGGCGACGGGGAAAAAGAAAAACACATTCAGCATGCTGATATCAGATGACTAGCTCAACCGAATACTACAACAACAGCAAGCACACCTTGATGCACAAATGCGGTTGTTGGGGTGTCTGATGCAACAGTTTAATATCCACTACTCGAGTTTACGTGCTATTTCAAGTACTTCTTGTGATGCAGTTGCTAGCAGCATTCCAGAATTGATCTATGACCCGAACAGTGGGAATAACTTTTCCACGTGGTTCAAGCGTTGGGAAGATACATTTAGAATAGAATTCTGTAAACAAGATGACGCATGAAAGACTCCATTGTTGATGCGTAAGTTGGGAAGTAACGAACATGCACATTATGCTGATCATATATTGCCAAAGTTATTTCGAGAGCTCAGTTTTGAGGAGATGGTAACTCAATTGTCAGAGATATATGGTGAATCTTCCTCATTGTTTAGTATTCGATATCAGTGTCCAAATTTTGTGAAACCTGGAGCCGATGAAGATGGTGCTCTAGCAGACATCGTCAACAGAGAGCGTGAAGGGTTCAAGCTACACTCATTGACAGAAGACCAATTAAAATGCCTAATACTAATCAAAGCTCTTCAGTCACCGCAAGGTGCTGAGACGAGGACTAGACTTTTAACTCGGCTGGATCAAGACCCAGACGTCACACCCAGGACATTAACAGATGAGTGTAAACGGCTACATAACATCAGACACGACAATCGGCTAATTGAACGGGTAAATCCTAATTTAACCTGCAGTAGTGTCAATGCTATTACTAGGTCAAAAGCTCAGAAGCCGAATAAAACTCGTAACAAACCAACGACTGCCTGTTGGTTATGCGGTGATTGGCATTATGTACGATTCTGTCCATTTAAGAAGCATAAATGTCAGGCGTGCAACAGACGTGGACATAAAGAAGTTCATTGTTCACCGAGTCGTACGTCGCAGCTCAAGAAGAAGAATAAACGTCCTCGACACGTGGTGAAATCAGCCGAGTTTATATCTCTTTCTCTGATAGCCGCCTTTCAAACACGCTATGACATTTGGAGGAAGTATATAACTATCCAGAAAAACGGCAATATTAGCTTGTCTTCAAATTGACACGGCATCAGATATCACCCTAGTATCCAGAAAAACGTGTAACTTGCTGGGAAAGCCGCCAATGAAGCAATAGAAGAAAATGGCTTAAAAAGGCATCAGGAGGAGTACTAAAAATAGTGGGTAAATTTTCCTGGAATGGAACTAATTCTAAAGGGATATGCTATCTGACTGAACGGCCTAACCTTGATCTCCTTGGTCTAGGTATGTTAGAGGACTTGGAATAATGGATATACACATTAATAGTGTCTGCAACCCCGACCGTTCCTGTTACCCTGAAGTGGTGGTCGAGCTTGCCTATCGTGATGAACCAATCGAACCATACTGGCTGGAACAATCGTTCCTCAAGGTCCTACCATGACAGACAGGTCGGTTGAAGAGCGGCAAGACTAAAAGCAGCAATCTCAAGGTCTGAAGGCGAAGTCGTACTGCTGACTGTACAGAGGTGTAACAGCAGTAAGGTGTTTCCTTCAGACAACCAGCATAACAGCGATGCTGCCTTCCCACAAGGAGGGGTGTGGTTAGAAAAGGTCAACCGTAAAAATGTACACCTCGCCTTATCCCACGAATATCCGTCTCCGGCGGTAAGGTCCCAATTATATAATATTGCCTTTCCACTAGTTGATCCAGTAAATTGCCATACAAAGGGTTTTTACAAGCGTTTCTACAGCAAAAACTGAAATTTCAAAGAGTAAATTAACACTACTGCTTATTTCTAACGATTTCAATAAGTACCACGATATGTTAATACCAGGCGGTGATTTGTATGCATTTTCGCCAATGACTGATTCATAGAAGTATCATGTAATATTTTCAATAATAAAACAATAAACTAACCTGTACTGTGTAGCGGGTTTTAGTGGGCCATTACATTCATGCGAATTATATAAACATACACCATTTTCACCGATTATGAAATATTTATCGGAATATAGATAACTTTCATTCATTCTGTAATCCATTGAACGTCGCGCACGCGCCTGACTTAATATCAACCGTGAATGTATAAGTATTTCCCATGATCCATTTTTTTTATTATGACGATTTTTGTACGTCTTTTTTATTAAGCGGATAAATACAAACAAGGCATCAATTTTCTTAACAATGCATAAACAATTCAACTAAATTTTGAAATTATTTTTGATTGGAAGTTGATATAGGATTACCATACATTATGTCAAACTAGTGCCTGTAGGCTGTCAAAATACTTATAGTTGTGCTATAAAGCTCCGATAAAAATTGATTAGGAATGAGATCTGCTATATCTTCTATTCATATCTCATGTAGAATCACATATTTCTGCCAGTCCTATCAAACTAAACATTTGGCTCAGATAAGTATATGTAACAGTTGTTATTATTATTACTTCATTTCCAAGAACATCAAGAATATTTATAAAGCATGTGACGGTGAGTGACGGGCATAAAGCTTTCATTACCACAACATAACCGGTGCCGTTAGCAGGAAACTTTAGCCTTTGGTTTCTTGACAGTTATTGTTATAGTTGTATTTGCTAATAAACGACCCAGCTACTCCTATTGCTTAGTATTCTTATACAATGACACTCGACAAGACCCCAAAATCAGAACACGTTGAACAGGAACGAAATTGTATTCAAAATAACAATGGTAAGTGAACAGCAAACACTGGTTTGAATAACGTTCATATATTTATAGTATATACATAAGGAGCTCCTAGATTTTTCTCCAATAATTTGCCAGGGCTGATTGGTTTAGAATTAGCCAATCAGCGCGCAGCAACACCATCATGCATGAAACACGCTTTAATCCATTCTATGTCCAGCTAACAGTTATCTACAACAATCTAAAAGTAAAAATACGCTTTTTTCATAAATTACAAACGGAGTGGAGACTTAGTGTACAGAATTTAAATCTTTACAATCACCCAGAGTCAACATAGTTCTCTCAGTAAGCACATTCAAAAGACCAACCGAACTAATCAAGATATAAGCTATTGTTTAATACCCTGTCGTTAACCAATTATTCAGTAAATATTATATTAAAAGTACAAAGCACATAAATGAATCGCAAAATACAGAATTAAGTGTTTGTAGTTATTTGAGTACACAAGAAAAACTGTACGAAATCCGTAAATTGTGCGGAATAATTTTTTTATAAAAACGGCGAATGATATTTCTAATTGCATTTGTATGGGTAAGCCTTAACGTGTATTCATTTCTTCTTTGTGGGCTGAACAATAATACAAAACTTCATTACTATGGAGCTCAGTCAGGTAGCCCGGTGGTGCTCAAAATAGAAGCTGGAACTTACGACTGCTAAATGTGGATAGACATGCTTTGGCAAACCTTTACTTAACCTAAATCTTACCATAAATGATAAGGTGTTAACTAAGTTTCATACAATAGCCTACTTGGGATTGGGTATTCCCACAATTTATTATCCTCAGAACAGCTCTCCAAAAACAGCCGTCCAAGTCTCAACGATTTCTGGACTGAATACCACGTAACCTCTATAACGAGTCGTGTGTTATGATTTGCAAATTATGTGCCCGACTACTTCCAGAATACTGCAATTTTATTCTGGTTAGCGTTTGCATAATAAAGAAACTTATGCTGAAGTCTGTCCAACAATAATTTTCACTTCAGAATCTTGGGAAAAATTATTTGTTGAACTATAAATCCAGTTGGATCAAGCCAGAACTCAAACATTTGTGGAAACAGATAGTTAAACTAATTTTCATTCTTTATTCCACAATACTAAAGTAACTATACTTTATATGCAATGATGCTATCGAAAGTGAAGAATTACCCAGTTATGGCATTCGTAACTCCTTATTAGAAATGAGATTCTTTTATTTTAAATATTCTCGCGATATGAATTACTTTACCAGTAAAATTTTCGAGACTCTGGAATGGTTTGCGACAGTCGGTTCGTGAAATAAAGTCACCACCATCATTTTTCAACTGTGTCGATGCCTTATTCTCCTTTGAAAATGACTTAGATGTGTTTATACTTTTGAGAGCATCCCATTTCACTGGTGACATTGTAGGGATACTAAACATTTATCCGTTATTATTACTGAACCTAATCATTAAACTTCACTATCTGAAGGAATTCTACACCCCAAAATGCCCATGTAAACTAAATCATCATAGTAGTGAGCATCTATCTTACCACTGAATAGGATGGCCCTAAATGCCTTGGTAAGGCTGAGGGTGGGAAGAGTCCTCTCTCTCACGGAGAGTATTCCAACCATCAGACGAACCGAATGATGAAGTGCGGCGCACATATATTTGTTGCTTCCTTGTACCAATGTTTATGTGCTTAAATAAATAAACAATAAGTACACTGTACCTGATAATTTCAACTAATTTGAATAAAATATAACCAAATCGTTATATCATAAAACGCCCCAGTACGTATGTAACGGCAGATCGATTACAATGATTAATGCTATTGTTTTCCTCCAATCTCTCTTTCCGTTTTATTTTATCAAGTTGTAGATTATAACCACTCCGTAATTACATTAAGCCTCCCAAATGCCCTGGTATGGCCGAGAGTGATGAGGGGCCACCCTCCCTCTCGAAATGTTCTCACACGGCCACGCGTATACAGCCTCTGCCAGGGAAGTCCTACTCACTGCCTTATCGTGGCATTACTGTTGTTTACGAAATTGAGACGACGAAAAGCGAATGTCTGGCGCTTTAACAGGGTTAGTGTACACAGAAAGTCCATCTAAGGGAGTTAGAAAACCGTGATTCCGAACCAATGGTGCACATGGGTTCCAGGATCCTAAAGGAACAAATGGCATATGAACTTATTGTTGGTCACTGGCTACCATCGGACTACATCTCCTTACGATGCTCCACTGCCTTGTGGACCAGACCTTTAGTTTAAAAGCTCGGGGTGTGGCCCCCTAAAAAAACCACCTGCTTCGGTTGGGGCACCCGGGCATTATCATAGCTTTCACACAAATGAAATGACAATTTTTGTGTGGCGCATATATATCTGGTGCCCTATTGTACAAATATGTATGTGTTCAAATAAATAAATAAATAATGACACTATATATATATATATATATTAAAATGCATCATTTGAATTTCACTCAATTAAACAGAATTATTTTAGTGCTCGGATAGCGTCTATCATTAAAATCAGTATTCACTGATCCTAAGTTGACCCAAATATTATGAGAAATATGTATTACGCTGAATAGGTTTGTTAAGAATTTTCTATATTTTGACGATGATTTTCATAACAAACTGACAATAGTTAGAAAACTATTGAAAAGGAGCACTGGACATTGAAGATAATTTAATAAAGAACCCTTCAGAATCAGTAGCGAAGTCTGACTCAGAGTCACCACGTGGCTCTGCGGGGTAGTGAGGGCATCTTTGATATCTAATATGGATTTTCGGTGGAGATTGGGCTAATTTATCCTTCTGTTGAAAACTGGATTATTTCAGTTCCGATTTCGGGGCCCACTAAATCTTGCGAGCCTCTCGACGTGTATGATTATGTATATGAGTTGCATGAGTCTGGGCTTGCGTAATTTGTGTATGTAGGTATATAACAAAGGCATGTGTGTGGGTTAGCACAAGGAACGTAAGCTGAAAAAAATGTCTGCCCTAGGTCTAATACAATCAGTATCCCAAATCAACAGGTCAAAGACATCATAAAAAGATACGGCAGCAGATACTAGGGACAGGTGACTATCAACCCACTGTGAAAGCGTTTAAGCTTATATGTTTGTCATGAAGTGCGAGGGTGAAAGCCTTTGTACGGATTATATGCATGTAGTGCATAAATAAGTTTGAACGGGGCGGCGATCATCTTCTCCTCTAGGTCAATGAATATACCCATATGTACTCTATGGGATGTATGAGTGAAAACTTGTATTATGGGTATGCTTGTAAACTATACTTGGTCATGGTACTATGCCCGCGTGCCAAGCTGGGTGTTATCGATTTCCCCACGCAATCACATTCACACAGTGGGTTTGCGAGCCTTGAAACACGGAAACTAATACCAGAAAAGTCACATCGGCTTCCCCATATAAAGCTATATCAATCTTAAATGGATGGAACACCATGAATACGTTCAGAAGCACTTCTTTATGCCTCCTTACAAGTTTCAGGAGTGAGATATTAGCTCAATAAGTATTGGATGGGAATATCACAAATAGCTTGAAGTCTAGAAGTATGAGTCAATCAGACCCCAACTGGACAAATCAGTGATATCATGATATCCGGTATAGTTAAAGTCTATGAATAAGTTCTAAACTATGGCAAAGGGAGCTTTCATTGCTTCTAGAGATTCTAAAACCGATGTCACTTAGTGGTGAAAATCACTCTCGAATGACACCGAATTTAAGTGACTGAACACTAACATCCAATCACTATGACACAACTAATTAGCACTACAAATTAAGCATGTTAGGTTTGATCTTGAATCCAATATCTTCAATTCTGCTTATTTCTATATAACATTTCGTTTGTTGTCGATTCGTAATTTTAATCCCTCATTGCTACAAAGGTATTGAATACCACGGATAAATAGAAAATAAAAAAATCACACTTGACTTACCGACTCAACTAAATAAATATCAGTAATGTCATTGTAGTGCATTTTCCTTGTACAACCTTCAGAACAAATAATTTCATCATCATGACTTTCCCTAGTTGGTTTTATTACGAGTGAAACCACATAAACTGTCGAAATGAAATAATTTAACCGAGATAATGGTAAATACAAAATAATCATACTATCCTGTTTAATATGAGTTGTTTGTTGTTCTGGTGGAACATGTAGGATCAGATTCGTCAGATGATTGAGACTGTCACGTTCAACAGCTATTTGTTTGATAAGTTAAAATAGTTAAAGGTAAATGGAATAAGTAACAGTGTGTAGAGTGTAAATATCGTCAAATCACTAACAAGATATTCATCTATCCAGATCATTGGAAACAAACTTTAGAGAATATCAAGTAAATACGCTAACCGGAGTACTACGAAAATTTTGAAACCTTAGTAGAAAATTTATGAAATGTTGAGTACTGCTTATAGGTATAACCTTTTCAAGAGAACAACTATGTCCAATAGATTAAACGCTACAGTGAAGGCGTGAAGATTGTAGAAATGTATCAACACAAGGATGACAGTTGGTCTTAATCAGAACAGTGAGTCTGTTATCACTTGTGCTTTTCTGATCCAAATTAACTGTTTGGATACTTGCACGTTAACTATAATTAAGAGCAATTTTATTTTGAGCCTTGAATTTACATCTAAATATCCCAAACTTAAATAAAAAAACCAACTGTCCAGTTTTCTTCGTTTTCAGCTTATCGTTTCATTAATGTTATTTCATGGTGAAAAACATCTTCAGACAGGTCGACTTTTGCAAGTTGTCTAGACTTTTAAATTATATATACTTTTTCAATCACTGACATGTGTTTCTTCGCTACGCATAGCACTATAATTACGTGGATCACATCTATCTTTGACAACTACAAATCCCTTTTATTATTGGGAAAATATTCATTTTTATTTGAACTATTAATGATGTCTGTCAAAAAATTTTGGTATAAAATAAAATGAAAAAACTGCTTCAATTTATAAGTTAGCATTATCACTTACTCTCGGAATATGTATGTACAAAAATCTCTTCTGATTTGATACTAATATGGTAAGTAGTATCTATGCATTGTACAGATACACTATACCATGTATCTGGTGAAAGACTAAAAATACGGAAACTTGTAGCTGATTGACCAGCATTGAATTGTATTGGTTTATTTGTATGATTGTGTAAAGGCTTTATGAATACATAATAATAGTTATTATTATTATTATCGAATAAATGATCTTCTAATGCATTATCCCAGTGTACAGTAAATCCATAAATATTAATTTCAGAAATTGTTAAATTGACTGGCGGTTGAATACCTGTAATATTGATATGTTAATTATAAAAAAGAAACTACAACACAGAAATCATCGTTTTAAAGCGAGGGAAAGAGATAAACAAATTGAATGGAGCTGCTAGTCATATACATAACTTCTGAATGGACATCACTGTTGTTCACACAAACACTAATGAAAACGTTTACGATGGTTCTAGAGTCATCTACCAAAGTGCCATTGTAAAAATTAAGGGAGATACATTTTGAGATGTTCTTACACGTTCATGGTCTTCTGGCTTTGCACTATACTTTTGGAAAGTATATTTTGTTTGTAGTCGTCAGTGTGGAAATGATCATTATTTAATGAAAAGGAAGGTCTTTATTTTAAGAGCGGCTTCCATCATGGTTTCGCCGTAATTATGATAATTTTATGGAATATGATTGTAGAGAAAATATGTCACACTTTATAATCATGATAGCTTACAATTGAAGTTCTTTCTTAATGCGAGCCCATTATGATTAGAATATCAAATTACCAGTTCCCATTTCTGCTGTGTTATGTCCTTAGGACCTGTTGACCATACTAATGATGCATAAACAAATGTGGTGTGAGCTACTTATATCGACATAAGTAGTATATATCGTGAGCCAGGAATAGAATATCTGACAGCAGAAGATTGAGAAGATCAAGAAGAGAAGAACAGAAATAAAAAGCAATTGGTGTGGAAATCCCGGAACAACGAAACTTGAGACAATTAATGAACATTTTGCAAATAGAGTATCAGAGTATGGTTTTTGTATTTTATCAAGCAACTTTGTAATGTGAGATCAGTACACGGTTGGTTGTCCTCACCTATGTTCTCATTCACAACACCAGTACAAACAGCCTAGAATGAACGCCGAGTTCTTATTGGTCATCTGACATAGTAGCTTCTCGAATATCCCAGTCGATTCAGTTCAGAACATCAAACCAGTCTCCGCTATATCAATCATGCCTTTCAAACACACGCGGTTTATATAAAATTAAAATCAGACCGCATCATATCATAAAATAGAAACTGACAATCATACAAGATCAGGTCAAAAGTGGCTGCGAGTGTGAGATGCTGTAACTAATAAATTGGGAATAACTTAAGAATAGTAAATCGTGTAATAGTAGTCAATAGGTGAAATAGAAGCATATAATAAGAGGAATATGAATACACAAATAATATAGTTACTTTATAGCTACACAATAATTATATATAACAGTCCATAAATAGATACTAGCAGTTACCATTCTCTTATTTTTCGTTCGGACACGACATACTGGATGTTCGCAAAGAAGACTTATCATAATAAATTCAAGAATTGTTGAGCATTACTAAACGTTGACAAATTTACTAATAAAAAGATAACTAATTAACAAAACATTTCTTAAACATGGCCCTAAAATATGAGCTAATACCTTAAATTAATTTTGTTTAGGTAATACGTTTTCTGAGGAAAAACGTGATTACACTTTGTAAAATGGATCAAGAAAACCCACTAAGTATTGATAAACTTACATGGTGGATATGTTGTATAGATTAAAAAAGATTTGGTCGCATTACTGTATATACCATATTTAGTATTAAATGACTTAAGATATACCGTATAATTTGTTCTAGGTAATAAAGAAGTGACAGTAAATTCGCTTTTTCCATTGCAAATATTGAACTGATTAAAATTATCATTAATATTTAAAGTTGGTCGCACATAAAGTGAACAACAAATGTTAGTGAATGTTAAATCTTTTTTTATTTCGTTCCATCTAATAGTGAATTGATTTGGTTTGATGTTGGTCACTGTTACATTTTCTGGCTTAATAGGTCCTACAAATGGCGAAAAATAAAGCATTTTGATCAGTACTAAAGAATTCGTTGAAACATGCTGTGAGACAGTTCCATTATAAAGTAGTTTCCACACAGTTGTTATACAAATAGTAAGTGATCATTTGATACAATTAGAGGTTATTGTTAATATTTTGTCACAAACAAAATAATATTGCCATTTCACAAAAATGTCTATCGTTACTAATTTGATGGATGTTTAGGATCGCAAATGGTTAGTATGTGTTTGGCACATGTGCATCCAGTACAGACTGCCTCAATATGGCCGTTAAAGTCACAAGCTTTACAAGTCGAGCTATTTAATGTAATCAGGATAACATTTTCATAGTACAATGTTAAGGTATTATGTAAAGCATTTGTATGACTTATATTTCTAATTTGTTTTAATTCAGTTAGTGCAATAAAAAAATTTAAGGAACTTTTAAATCTGTTAGTTTAAATACTCTACAAGATTGATTATGTATGTTACAATTCATTGTTTTTCAACCCACAGTAATATATTGCAACTTGAAATAATCAACATAATATGAAAATATAATGATGGGATTTAACAGATCATTTGAATACAAAGCAGTTTATTTCACAAATCTAGACAACGAAATGAGGAAACGATGTTTACCAAAACTTTTTGATATCAGTGCAACACATTTCGAACAATCTGAGCAGACATTTACTTTTTCGTAAACAAATACCTTAACAATTCTGTGATCAGATTGTTAGAAATGTATTGCATTAATATATCACATAATTCTAAACTACGTGGTAACATCAAATTACCTGGATCAGTTGAGGCTGTAAACACTTGACAAGGGAGAAGGGTCAAAATTAACGATGAAAATAAGTTAGTGACGAATTACATAATTATTACATACTATTACAATAGTACAATTTTCTACTTAGGAAATTACAAGAAGGTAGGCTGGGGCTTAAAAAGCATTAAGTTACTAAAGGACTGAGATTCATCTTGATAGTGAGGGTCTGGAAACCTACATTTCCTGTCAATTGTCTCAAAATCCTCGAATGAGCTTTAAACTGTCAAGAATTATATAGCATAAAATGAAAAATAATACAAGGCTAAATAAAGAATGAGAAATTAGTCATCACAATACACTGAAAGCCCTATTACATAAAGATCCGGGCTAATCACATCTTTTTCCTGTACTTAACTATTCAGTTTACACACTTGAAGTTTACAGCCTTCTGTGAATTCAGATATCTTCTTTACGGTGGCAATCTAGTGGTGACAAAATGTTCGTTATTCGTACCACTTTCGCGCCTCTGAGTATGTTTAGTAACGAACTGCTCATAAACATGTCCATTCATCGTTCCCATTTGTTTTGAAGAATTACGCTAATTCTTCCAGTATATATGAGCGCAACGAAACTTTTGGTTTTCATCAAGTTCTTTTCATTCTATAACATTGGGAAATATTACACTATCTTAGGTAGTCTCGCTACATGTACCTTAAAGATTTCTTAGTAAATAAACTGAAGTATAAACTTTCATTTAAAAAAATATTTTAATCATTACTTATTGTTTTGTTATGTCTGAAGCGGTTTTGAATTCACTTAGTCAGCAAACAAACAAAGACTTGTGACCAGAGACCAATAAGCTATCTATAATGACGCGTCCCAGACTCATCTAACTAGAGTGAGAAATCCAAGTCGGAAGTGGGGAAGATATATTCCGTGAGCAGCCAGAAACACAAGCAACCGCGACAGGAAGAAATCAAACGTATATCTACAGCATAAAATTGTCCTTGGGGAGCATTACAAAATAGCACGCCAGAAGATACAAAGGACCAATAGCGTTTAAGATTTCCCCAAGTGGGAAGTACGACTCAAAGGTGAAAAGAGAGCTTTTGGCGCGAAAACAAAGAAATTCAAATTTTCAGAAAAAATTACAAAAATAAGTTCTGGGGATTAAACATCCCCAACATGTTCACGCTTCACCAGGAATAGGATAGTCAATTGCACTGATGTAAATACCATTTCGTTGTAAGTGTATCACAACATGTGCTAGTGGCACTTAAGCAAAAACATAATTACATCTATGTTTCAACTACGGGAATTCATTTTGACAAATGGGAATAGGAAAAAAATATGTTCTTAAAACGAATATTCGGTCTGACCACTGGTCTTCGAAACCTTTCTGCTAAACTGCTAAACAAACTATTTAAGAAAAAATTGCTTTGTTGAAATCATGCGTTACCGAAATATCAGTTATTTTAGAATTGCGGTAAAAGTGTTTTTGATCGTAAATAACGCCTTGTTTTTTGATGTTTTTATAGCTCAGCCGGGTCTATGGGCACAACATTTCTAACTCATTCCACTTATATTTGTGAGATGTAACCCAGTAACCAAGTACAACATAATGTACATTGTTTTCCTAGGGTAGTTTATCATGGAGGTAGGCAACACTAATCAGTTGTCTAAAGCGAGTTAGGGGTAACCGATTTCGGATTTGCAATTTTGAAGACTAGGTGACTGACTCTTTGAAATCAACTGAATAGAAACAGTTGGTAGCGGACTTTTTCAGCAGGACGGTGCAAATATATTTTCCGCTATTTTTCAGTAAAAATAATGACAAAAAACTATCTTTAAACTGAAGTTTATTTATCAACAGACCTACTTTTCTGGGATAAAAAAATATATTAAAACAATAAAATATCTGTGTTTTGGCCTATATGACAACTTACTATCTGGATAGGCTACAGCGGTAATATAATTCGAAGGCAAACTTCGAATTCCATATGTCGAATCAAACGATTCAACATAAACTGTATAGTTTACTCCCGGACATAACGATTTGATGTCACACACGTTAGAATGACAAATATTGAATTTTTGAAAATGCCCAAACACAGTAAACGTTGGATGGATATATACCAAGAAACAATTGATGTTGAAAGCTGAATTCTCCTCAGGAGGCATCCAAACAACACGGAGCTGTGTTGATCTAGTCTCAATAAATGTAACGTTAACAGGTGGATTAGGAGCTTTTATACGAAAAAAAAATTAAATGAGAAAACGATATGCAAATGTCAATATTTCAGATTCAATTATATATAAGTAACTGTTTACATATTACGTGATGTTCATCATAGATTAATATTAGTTAAGACGTTATTAAAAGCAGGAAGGATTGTAGTGTGAGATTCTTGAGTAGTATGCACACAAGAATGTTACTTTTAGTCCACTGATTCAGGATTTAGAGATTCCTATTTTGAAATTCAATCAGTTCGCGATATAGGACTACAATGATCTGAATTATTGGTAATAACCGTCTAATTTTCAACATAACCAAACATACAGTTGAAGTGATATCATACATCCAGCTAAATAATGTGATTAGTTCCGCCAATATACAATCAGCTAGACATGTTATTTTAACTGATGAATACACTAAAACTAATTTCTGAAGCAGATCTGGACGAAAGACTTGGAACTTACGTGATCAAGTCTGTATTTTGGTCTATACAGTAACAATAGAGATTGATTGATATTTTCTTGCCTCATAACATAAACTTTGAATTTTTGGGATTGTAATAACTATCTTTTCCTCGTTATGTTATTGATATGTTCTGTCACAGTGTCAGTTGGCACAGGAAATTCGCAACAACGATATGCTTCTCGTGGACTAATATTTCTCTGAATAGTGAAATTTTCGTTTTCCAAAAAATTGATCAAAAGCCTGATAAATCGTCACACATCAATGCTGTGTGAAAAAACTGCTTCTTTTTTTGCTTCAAGCCACACTTATTACTAAAAACTAGTCAGCTCTAGTGAAGCATCTAAATAGCTGAAAGGTTGGAATAAATAATAAAAAATTTACAACACTTATTCATTTTACTTATCCTTAGATAAAGTTGGATAGTGGCTAGCAGTAAAATCACTATTCAATCTATTTGAGACATGTTGACTGGGGGATCTGTCTTCCAGATATGACGTTCATTCTGGAGATCCAAACCAGTGCTTATCATTTCTGCTTTTACTTCACTACCCCGTTGTCCGCCAGCCAAGTTCCGTAATTAGAAACAACAATGAGAAGATATAAAGCTTTACAAAAAACTATTCCTTTACCTTAATGCTTTCATTTTAATATTTTGGCTGATTGTTCTACCAGACACAGCGATTCATCATCCTCTTCGTTCTGAATTTCCATAATCACACTAATTATTAATTTTTTGTTTTGGAACGTTTATCTAATTAAAAAACGTGGCATTTCATTCATGAACATCGTCTAGCAATACTTTTGTTTGACAACCGTATACTGATGCGAACAAAGAAACAAGGAAGCCATGATAAACAATGGAAGCTATTTTTGGGGACGTTATTCGACTTAATTAAAAGCTTGTAAGACGCTAACATTTATTTTTTGTGCCCAGATTATTTTACCAACCATAAGCTTTCGTTTGATGTATCGTACACTAATATCTTCTGTTCCAGAGCTAATGCAATTTAAACGTAACCTTTGGTACTCGACTTTTCTGCCCTCATGCCCAGTTTTGGACATAATTGCATTTTTCTAGTTGATTCAGTGTTTTGGTTATGTTAGTCATCTACTTATTCATGTATCTTTTAACACCAATCTCAATCGGAATTGGGAAAAAATCGAGTAGTGGTCCAGTTGACTCGTACGCCCTTGCCAACCAATCAGAAGATAGAATGGTTTTTGTCTCTACCAAAGGCGGTTAGTCTCGCTTTGAACTCACGTATTTTAGCCTCAAAGATAAACAAGTAAAAATACTGTTCAAGGACTTAATCTAGATCCATACAAGTTATCTTCTGTATACTATTGGGTAGACAGATCAAGGACGTAACATATACAGCGTCCGAATCACCGGCGAGCGATAGTCAGTCTCAACGTAGAAACTGTACGTATGTCCATCGGTTCGAGTTGCCATAACCTATTATCACAGAAAGATGAAATCGTTAGACTAAATCACAGAATATTAGAGGTAGAAACAGTTTCGGTGGTAATGGCAAAGACTAAACATTGAAGATACGACTTGTGAAGAAAATTCAAATTAGTGACAGGACTAACAACTACGACACTTTTGTTCTATATCACGGTCCATTGACGGCACATATGCGTAGCTCAGAGCCAGTGACTTCATTTTACTTACCCCTGGGTGCCCATTACGGAACTATTTAAGGACATGATGTCGAAGAACTCTAGGAATAACGATCCGATGGCCAAACGTGATATACGGATCGACAACTGTCAAGGGATTTCACCGACGAAAATATTGTAAAAGCTCTTCATGGAGTCTAGATGAAGGCCATTTGTTGAGTATACAGCCGCAAACAATCTTCAACGCATTATTCTTTCGCTATCTTCTTTAACTGCTTTAAATGTGACCGGCAGTTCAGAAACTGCGTCTGCCAACACACTGTGAACTTCGACGTCAGCTTCTACGGCGGCTACAAGCACGTACTTTTCTTGGTTTGAATGTGAGCCAGTTAATCTTGCGACGGCATCTGTCTTTCGAAAATCGGGTGTCGCATGATACTTTATCTTGAAATCTTACCCAAGCAGTGTAGTTGCCCATCGTTGTAGACGGTTAGCTGTACTTACAGGGATACCCTTTTTGGATCCAAAAGCTACCAGTAGCGGTTTGTAAATCTGTTAGTAAGGTAAGCTGTCTACCGAATAGCATCTTGTGGAACCTTTTCACAGCAAATATAATGAAGAGGGCTTCCTTCTCTAACTGACTATAGTTCTTTTCTGTCGTTGTCAGTGATCTTGAGGCGTGATCAATCGCTTTCACAGTGCAATTGTGACAGAAATGTGAAATCACTACTCTAAATCCATAATTTAAAGCACCTGCTGCGACCACAATAAGAATGACTGCATTATAGTGCGTAAGTGAAAGGTTTGACGACAGGAACTGTTTTGGTTTTTAATGTATTGTACAGTTTAGTGATAATGGAAGACAGAAACATAGAGCATAATTTTTATAGATACATTACATCTACTGATAATGTTTTGAGATTTCAGTTTCCGTTATTTTCCTCAAGTATGTGTGTTATATCTAGAGCTTAGATTCTTCATATAACGTGTACAACTTCAGCACTCGAACGCTAAAAACCTTCGAGTAGCAAGTGAGAAGACAGAGTAAGACTGAGAAGGAATATTATTCCAAACAGTGTCAAATGTGGTACAAAACTCTCAGGTATTTATAGTCTTTAGTATAAACGAAATCATCATCATAGTTATCCAATCCGCGTGCAGTGGTTTTTAGCATTTGTTCAATAAGAAAACTACGCGTCGAGATTCCGGAATGTTCTTTCAAAAGATGATTGGACGGAATGTCTTCAGCTCTCTCTGAGCTTCCTTGAATTAACCAGAGGGTCAGCCTCACAATGTGTATATACATAATAGAACACGTACATATGTAAAATATGTCCCAACCACCTCAGTTGATGAAGATTCACTACCTCTTCAATCGACTCCCATCCTCACCTAGTGCTCTATTCCTAATCCAGACATTGCTTACTCCGTGGTTTTGTTTTTATTCACCTAGTTCACAGATGAAATTTCTCTTCGATCAGATTTTTTAGAGGGCCACTGATACCCAAATATTTGGAAATTTTATTCGTTCTTCTTCTTTTCTGTAAAAGTAACAATTCTCGCCTTTTGGTTTCAATGCTTTTAAGTGAAATCTAAAAGTTCAGTACGGATCCTCTAATGAGTTCTACAAAATATTCGTTTTGTTAACAACTTTGAATATTATAAGAATAGGGTTTTGTGAATATGGTAGTAATTTTTAATAGTTGAAATCATGAGTTGATTGGTTGCCCGCAAGACCGAAGCTCCTGGGTTTGAGTCCCACGTACGAGATCGTGGATGTGCGTTGCTGAGGAGTCCCATAATAAGAACAAACGGTCATTCAGTGTTTCCAGGTCTTTCCTAAGGGGTCTAGCTTTAATCGACTCATGATTCAAATAAAGACAGACAATATTTAGAAGCAGAATAGTATGAATTCATTATATTTCGTGTTTCTCATCAGCTGCTTACAACCAGTAGCTCCAACTGCATTTACCAATTTACATGTACGTGCCAAAGCACATACATTGGAAGAACCGAGTACATGTTTGCATTTCTGAGCATGTTCCTAAGAAACTGAGGCTGCAAGGGACCAGGGCGATAACTCGGCATTTACTCGACACCGAGCACAGCATTGACATTTCTCACGCCTTCAAAATCATTAGCAAACAAAGAAGTACAACTGCTCTCCGGTTTGCTGAAGCGATCGCGATAAAAAAAACTCGAACCGGATCTGTGTACTCAAAAAGAGACAGTGATAAACTTATCACTACCCTGGTAATCCGTTTTTTTGTTTTATTTTTGTTGTTACTAGTTTTATTTTGGTTGATATTCGGTTTTTATCATATTCCTCTTCCCTTACCCAATTCTTAAACCACCTTTCTCTCACACATTTCCGCTCACTTGTCTCTCTTAATTATATGAACTCTCCAAATTTCATTCAATTATTACGTAACCCACCCTAATTGTTTTTAATTACCTCTCAAATTATCACACTTTTGATCTTATCTGTCTTTGAACTCCAATCAACTATTACGCCACCCTTCATTCTAATACCTAATAACCTCTGACCTTTCCTTGCATATATATATATATATATAGTTATCATTGATGACCTTTTGTTATTCCTATCCTTTAAATTCACTCATGTCAGTCGTTTCATCCTATTTATTACCCCAATGCTAAAACTCTAATGCATATCTGGTTGTAAGCAGCTGATGAGAAACCACGAAATTTAATGAATTCATACTCTTCTGCATCAATATTTGTTCTGTCTTTATTTGACTTCATGAGTCGATTAAATACAATCAGCATTTAGAACTGTAAGAAACGAGTTGAGAAATCGCCTACCTTTGAAAAACTTCAAGTCTGATGCGGATACTCTTGTTTAATAAGTTAATCAGTGCTTCAAAAATATGTTGAACAATTAAAACTTTGACTTGATTAACCATTTACATTTGCATCATTCAAAAACAGTTGTCTACTAAAATCATGCAACCATGGAGATGAAGGATTATTGTTTCTTAATCTAGAAATAATTTATGTACCAACTTACACATATATTCAATGTAATGTGCATTTTTAACTTTGAAGAAGTGCACACTAATGCTAATCATCTTCTTTTGTCTGTATTATGCAATTTGAATAAATTATTCTAGTCTATTTGATTTGAATAGTTTACAAGTACAATTAGAGATTGTCTGTTTCATTAGATAAGGATAGAGTGTGTTTTTCGGTAAATCAGTTATTTTTATTGATCACGACATTTTTAATCATACAACTGATTGTGCATAATGTGTTATTGGCGGATCAGTGGCGGGCTCATTTGAATTACCGTTTATTTGAAATTCAACTATTATTCCATGAAAAATAAACTTGTACACAAAAGCAAGTGTATTAAGACGTAGGTGTGAATCTACTTTTTATTTATGGTACCTAAGATAGTTAAGCACCTACGTGATATAGAATATTTCAGGTCGTTGACCGATGAGGTTGAAGTGGTTCTGCTACAGATTTTGATCCATGCTGCTAATTGGTTGGATTAATCTTATTGAACAACTTATTCTAACACTGAAGCAACCAGTACGAGTTATTCAGTTATCTTCCCGTTGTGATTTTACTTCGGTTAAAAATGTACGTAAAGATTTGAACTTTTAGCTAAACAGTAATTATTCCCAGTCACAGGTTATGTATAGTCGTCTGATATTTATGAGGCTTAGTGAAAAAAAAATGTTCTAGGGTGAGTAATCGTATTTATTGTCTATATCATGTTTTCATTACAAATCCATTTCTACCCTCAGTCATTTCACTACATCAGAATAGCCACTGAATCATTGAGTGGATGTTGTATTCTCATTCAACTGGTTGCAAATTACTACATGTTTTTTTATATCAAATATATTTATGTATGTTCCTAAGGTCTGTTGTAATGCTTATATAGAAAAAACCTGATTCTTTCCGGTTAAAAGACGTTGTTCTAACTTGAAATATTGCTTTCTTATTCGTTCCAACTATTTAGAGTTATACATGAAAAATAGAATGGCAATGTAAATCGAAACTAAGTCTGGCAAAATAACTGAAGTGGTTGATGCGTTCAATTACGTTACTCGATATCACGAATTTAGGCGGTAATCTAAGCCAATTCTGAATCAACATTTAGCATTTGTAGGGGAAGCACTGCATTCCAAGCATGTTTGCATTTTTGACTCTAGTGTGAAAATCATTCTCCAATAAATTTTCTCTCATAACGGTTTATTGAATCAACTAGAATGTTAAACATTTTATTTATTTATTTATTTAAACACATAAATATTGGTACAAGGAAGCATCAGATACATATGCACCACACGAATCTCGTTTGATTTGTGTGATGGGCTGTGATACTGCCCAGGTGCCCAAACTGAAGCAGGTGGTTTTCTTAGGGGGCCACACCCGGAGCCTTTAACCTAAAGGGGTGATCCACAAGGTAGTGGAGCATCCTGAGGAGATACAGTCCCATGGTAGTCGGTGACCAACCATTGATTCATACGCCATTTTTTCCCTCAGGATACTGGAGCCCATGTGCACCATTGGTTTGGAATCAGGGTTTTCCAACTCCCCTCGGTGAACTTTCCGTGTCCACCAACCCGGTTAAAGCGCCATATATTCGCTTTTCGTCCTCTCAATTTCGTAAACAACAGTAGGACCACGGGAAGACAGTGAGTAGGACATCTCGGGCAGAGGCTATATACGCGTGGCCATGTGAGAGTATTTCGAGAGGGAGAGCAGACTCTCCTCACTCTCAGCCGTACCAGGGCATTTGGGGGCTGTCACTGCTCAATTTAGTTGGAAAGCCCACAACACATTTCAGGCTTTGTAACTTCATAATCTGAATATGTATTAATAAGTTTTGTCAACTCAAACAAAAGCTTTGACACATTAGATATTAGTATCATACGACAATTTCCTAATATACTTCGTTTTAACTAAAGGTATCCTTAGTTTTATGTTGAGGCCAAAAATATTTCATTATTAAAGTACGCCGTAAAGATGCTAGGGAACGGTACTACATAGAATGAAGTACATCTATAATTTAGCAACAGGGAAGTAAAACAATTTTGTTAGTTTTTTTTAACGCAGCTAATGCTTAGCGAATATTGATAATAATCACAACATGAACCTACTCGAGATTGAAGTAAACACAGTCAGTGGTTTTGACCATTCACTACATACTGTTTCATATTGTTTTATTACTAATCTCATTTGAATTGTATAAATTGTGCAAGCAGTTAAATTTTCAATTTTTTCTCTAAATACTTCACTCGAAATATTTTTTATTAATAATAATGATTGTCTTTGGCTATTAAGCAAGATTTCATAAGTAGAAACTCTGAATTGACTTCCATTAGTTTTCACAACTGGCCAAATGATCACGAACGAAGTGGATGTAATATTGGAGATCTGAATAAGTTTTGGTGTATGAATACCTGTATTTAAAAGTTGAACTAAAAAACAAAATGTGATAGAAAATTAAAGAATATGTAAGACAGATGAAGAAAACCAACTATAAATAATCACAGGATAGAAATATAGAGTCCACTTTTGTTTGATTTCCTATAAACGAAACGAATCAGGTTAACTGATATTTATTTAAAGTATATGCTGACTACAACCAAACTCACAAGTGCATATGGAAATTAAATAACTCATTCGCATTATAAGTATCATACTTTTTACAACCATTGACATACATGGGAATACGTACAACATTATATCTCACACAGTTATCCTTAAGCTAAATGATATAAGATTAACATGATAAACATGTTGGTGTGTACTAAATGGCTGATTTGATTTATTCAGTGAGTTAATTTATAAAAATTCTAATTTGCGAATAATCACAAATACAAATTTCTACTTATTAGGATATTTCACATTCACTACCACTTTTATCATCATCACTATAAATACATTACTGTTTACTATCAAAATTAGACCAAATTATTATCATCTCATTCAAGTGTAAACCGTTGTGCTCTTTTAATTTGCAACTTTCATACATTACCATGAGAATACAGTTTACTCTAACAGTGATAGCTTTTATTATTTCTTAACAATAAAACTACAGTAATCTACAACTCAATATGGTTCAGAAACATGTTTCAAACTTCTAGTTTTACTAGATGTAAAACTATTAAAGTGTTATGTTTCATATTAGCTGGAAGTGGAATTCATAAAATGTGTTTTGACGAATTTAACTCTCATCAGCATAGAGATGCTGATGAATTCAAATAGTGATATCAGCAATGGAGAAATGTAAACTATTCAATAAATAATTCTTTACATAATGTAAGTGGCATAAAATGGATTTATTGATCGTTAGACTGAAATCCAAACTTATTCATATTAACACACGTAAGCTAAAAATGGTTTGGTTTTCAAGTAAAAGCGAGAGAGATTATCCATATTTTAAATTAGAACCAACATAAGCGATTTAGCTGCAATCTACCCTCAAATAATTTGAATCTATCCAACGGAAAAAACAGATCTTGAGTTATCTTAAATTTTAAGTTAGTGTGGTTAGTGGGGAAGTTTTAAATGCATATACATCTCTGTGTTAGACTTTCAGTTAGCTTGAGGAATAAATACGATCAATTAACTAAGTCGTATCCTTTGGAGATGGTTATTCGTCGAGTACGAATGTCAACTGAGAAGCAATGTGAAATGGTGGACACCATGATTAATGATGCATCAATGACGCCGAATGGAGATCAAACTGTATTACAAATTGAAGTTGAAACATATAAACCATTAGATTCCCGTTCAGAGATTTAAAGAATTTATAATCTCCATAAATATTGATAGTTAGGAAATTGATATTGAAGAGGATCTTTTGATCGCGATTTTCAAAGAATCCCAGACCAAAGTAAGAAATACACTATGTTATTCCCTAACCTTTAACAATCCTTTAGTTGATATCAACGAATACCGAATAATTACTTTTCGATTGAGATAATAAACCGATCAATGTTAGACCACCATTGAAAACCTGGAAAAAATTGAAGGCTGCTTCGTCATAGTACGGAACTCCTCAGCAGTGCGCATCCACGATCCCACATGTAGGACTCCAACCCAGGACCTCCGGTCTCGTGTGCGAACGCCTAACCTCTAAACCATTGAGCTGGCATCCAGCGGTGATAAAGTCCAGCTTCGATCGATTCATGATCTTGCGCAATCTTTCATCCATTGTCTGAGGTGGATAACTGTCTCCACCCGACCGATCAATGTTAGACCACCATCGAAAACCTGGATATGTTCATGATCTCAATTAAAACATAACAATCTCCACAACCCCATACTGATAATTAGCTTTGATCATGATCGTACCTAGCTTCAGTAACATCATTAAAATTAGATATTATCATCACCAAAATCGCTAATTGTATTGATAAACATTATTTAAATTAATTTTCATTTGAATCACCTTATATTAAGAAGATATAAATCATATCATATGATAGACAGATACTTCACTTTTGATCAGAGCTAACACCAAAACAACTGACTTTACTACGCATTGTTTCTGATAAATACAATCGGGTTGATATTAAAATGATTTGAAAAATGGTAAGCTTAATTAAATTTTAGGTGTACAGTTTAGTAAAACAGTGAAGTAATTTAAAAGGATAAAAAGCAAATGAATCCGAAAGTAATCTAAAATCTTTTATTAACTTATTATCAAAAAAGTGAAGACAGATTTAATGAAATTCCTTGTGAATAAATTCAGTTTCATATGCTGTATATTTATATTTCATCCAAATTGTAGACTTTCTTAAAAAGGATTTCTTATAAATAGTCTAAATTAATGTGGGAAATAAAAAATTTACCTCATTACACGATTCAAGAGGTTATTTGCAAAACAAAAAAGAATGTAGAATAGGGAAGTTAATGAAAGAAAATGCAATCAAGATTTAATAACGCAAACATCTTATTAGAAAGATAAACGCATGATTCTCTACTATGACTGTCACATCAACAGAAACATTGTACATATTTTTCGTGAACAGATCATTGAAAACTTGTAACCTCAAGCAATATTGAGGAATCTCCTTAAATAATCTATGTTATGACAAAGACTGGTCAAATACGCTGCTGAAAAGCAACATCGGGCAAAAATTAACTATACTAATACTAATATTGGAAATTTAAAGCAGTACGTGGACAAAAAATTTGGATCGTTCTGAATGACTCACTGGAATTCTATAGTTTAGTTGAGGAAAAGGAATGAAACAGAAGTGAGTAGAGTTGCTTTAAGTGTTGTAAATTTAAACCGTAAAGCAAAGGATTGAAATAGACCGACTTTCAAGGTGATTAGTCAATAGTTTGATATTTCATCATAACCTATTTAATAAACATAATTTGTATAGCAGAGATGGAGAGTGGCTAGCAGTGGAATCCATGCTTGTGAATTAAGGCTATATCGAGGCAATACGCACAGTATGCACATATGCCAATTAGACACTGACCAGTTGCAGTCCTAACAAATCGATGGGAAGATTCAAACAAACAATACTGAATGAATATAATTTGTATAGGTTTGTGTTAATATCTCATTGTTGATGTTATTGGCTGAAATTTTATCAGCATAAATTGGTACGTGAACACCTTGTGCAGATTTTCTCTGTATAGGTAATTGTCACTACTTTTTCATAAAAAATTTGTCTAGTTTGGGGACTACGGTATCACAACTTTATTTAAAGTAAGTTTTTTTCGAATTGTAATATCTAGAGCTCAGATTCTTCATATAACGTGTACAACTTCAGCACTCGAACGCTAAAAACCTCCGAGTAGCAAGTGAGAAGACAGAATAAGACTGAGAAGGAATATTATTCCAAACAGTATCAAATGTGGTACAAAACTCTCAGGTATTTATAGTCTTTAGTAAAAGTCAGTCAGTCACAACGTAGAACTTCGTACGTACGTACGTACATCACTTGTAGCTGACTGACTGACATCAGTTCGAGTTGCCATACCACGTTAGCACAGGGATGAAGTTGTCGATTCAAATCCTATAGTGACAGAAGTAGTAAGAGTACAGGCAATATATGAAAGATTAGGGTTTGAAGATTTTATTGAAGGAGTATAATACAGTGAAATAGATTTGGAAAGAGAAAAAGGATAGGGACATGTAGAATTTAGAAGATTAGACTTTGGCAGAACACAAAGACTGGATGCACCTTCGCCATTGCAAACGATTTTGAGCCATGTCATTCAAGGTCTCTAACCATCGGTTGCTATCATATCGCGAATCCCAACCAGGTAGTCTACACCTACCAACATGGCTCAGTCCACTTGTCAGTGACTTCATGGATTTGTGCCACATTTTGGTCTGGCCACCCCTAGCTTTCTTGTAACCTACTCCTACACCATAAAACATTGCACGTCGGGGCAGTCGGTGGTTGGGCATACGTAACACGTGTCCCAGCCATCTCAACTGATGAAGTTTCACTACTTCATCAATCGGTTTGCCATCATTACCTAGTACCCGTTTCCTAACAACTGCATTACTTACTCGGTGGTCCCACCATATACGAGTAATGCTTCGAAGACATCTATGATCGAATACTAGTAGCCTACGAATGTCCTCTACTCTTATTGACCATGTTTCACTGCCATAAAGTAGAACGGAACGAACTGCTGCACAGTAAACCCTTCCTTTGGTTGCTAGACGAATATCTCGCTTACGCCATAAATGACGCGAGTTGGTGAAAGCTAGTCGAGCCTTCTGTATCCGTGTTGAGATTTCGTCACACACCAGACCACAAGGGCTGATGAGACTCCCAAGATAAGTGAAGCGGTCGACACACTCAACTACTTCACTCCCTATCATTAGTTCAGGTGTCGATGCAACCCAATCCTGAAGTCCTGAAGTAACATTTTGCACTTCGAGGGAGAGAATCGCATCCCGAACATGCCTACATAGTTGCTTATCGTGCAACTTGCAACATACTCGACTGATTGAATCCATCAGTAGTAGTAGTAGTAGTAGTAGTAAAATTGGTGGTGGCACTGGCAGTAATAGTAGAATTAGTAGAAACATCAGGAGCAGTATCGGTCACACCATAGGTAAAACCCTGATTAAATGTTGAACCAACGGGATTGCTTGCACTCACTGCCACATTGAGGGAAGATTCTGAGAGGAGAAACAAAATAACGTAGAATGATGAAATATTTAACAAATGTAGCTGATAAGTAGATAGAAAGATTAGAGTATAATACAGTGAAATAGATTTGGAAAGAGAAAAAGGATAGGGACATGTAGAATTTAGAAGATTAGACTTTGGCAGAACACAAAGACTGGATGCACCTTCGCCATTGCAAACGATTTTGAGCCATGTCATTCAAGGTCTCTAACCATCGGTTGCTATCATCTCGCGAATCCCAACCAGGTAGTCTACACCTACCAACATGGCTCAGTCCACTTGTCAGTGACTTCATGGATTTGTGCCACATTTTGGTCTGGCCACCACTAGCTTTCTTGTAACCTACTCCTACACCATAAAACATTGCACGTCGGGGCAGTCGGTGGTTGGGCATACGTAACACGTGTCCCAGCCATCTCAACTGATGAAGTTTCACTACTTCATCAATCGGTTTGCCATCATTACCTAGTACCCGTTTCCTAACAACTGCATTACTTACTCGGTGGTCCCACCATATACGAGTAATGCTTCGAAGACATCTATGATCGAATACTAGTAGCCTACGAATGTCCTCTACTCTTATTGACCATGTTTCACTGCCATAAAGTAGAACGGAACGAACTGCTGCACAGTAAACCCTTCCTTTGGTTGCTAGACGAATATCTCGCTTACGCCATAAATGACGCGAGTTGGTGAAAGCTAGTCGAGCCTTCTGTATCCGTGTTGAGATTTCGTCACACACCAGACCACAAGGGCTGATGAGACTCCCAAGATAAGTGAAGCGGTCGACACACTCAACTACTTCACTCCCTATCATTAGTTCAGGTGTCGATGCAACCCAATCCTGAAGTAACATTTTGCACTTCGAGGGAGAGAATCGCATCCCGAACATGCCTACATAGTTGCTTATCGTGCAACTTGCAACAATCATTAACTTACTCGACTGATTGAATCCATCAGTAGTAGTAGTAGTAGTAGTAAAATTGGTGGTGGCACTGGCAGTAATAGTAGAATTAGTAGAAACAGTAGAAACATCAGGAGCAGTATCGGTCACACCATAGGTAAAACCCTGATTAAATGTTGAACCAACGGGATTGCTGCCACATTGAGGGAAGATTCTGAGAGGAGAAACAAAATAACGTAGAATGATGAAATATTTAACAAATGTAGCTGATAAGTAGATAGAAAGATTAGAGTATAATACAGTGAAATAGATTTGGAAAGAGAAAAAGGATAGGGACATGTAGAATTTAGAAGATTAGACTTTGGCAGAACACAAAGACTGGATGCACCTTCGCCATTGCAAACGATTTTGAGCCATGTCATTCAAGGTCTCTAACCATCGGTTGCTATCATCTCGCGAATCCCAACCAGGTAGTCTACACCTACCAACATGGCTCAGTCCACTTGTCAGTGACTTCATGGATTTGTGCCACATTTTGGTCTGGCCACCCCTAGCTTTCTTGTAACCTACTCCTACACCATAAAACATTGCACGTCGGGGCAGTCGGTGGTTGGGCATACGTAACACGTGTCCCAGCCATCTCAACTGATGAAGTTTCACTACTTCATCAATCGGTTTGCCATCATTACCTAGTACCCGTTTCCTAACAACTGCATTACTTACTCGGTGGTCCCACCATATACGAGTAATGCTTCGAAGACATCTATGATCGAATACTAGTAGCCTACGAATGTCCTCTACTCTTATTGACCATGTTTCACTGCCATAAAGTAGAACGGAACGAACTGCTGCACAGTAAACCCTTCCTTTGGTTGCTAGACGAATATCTCGCTTACGCCATAAATGACGCGAGTTGGTGAAAGCTAGTCGAGCCTTCTGTATCCGTGTTGAGATTTCGTCACACACCAGACCACAAGGGCTGATGAGACTCCCAAGATAAGTGAAGCGGTCGACACACTCAACTACTTCACTCCCTATCATTAGTTCAGGTGTCGATGCAACCCAATCCTGAAGTAACATTTTGCACTTCGAGGGAGAGAATCGCATCCCGAACATGCCTACATAGTTGCTTATCGTGCAACTTGCAACAATCATTAACTTACTCGACTGATTGAATCCATCAGTAGTAGTAGTAGTAGTAGTAGTAGTAAAATTGGTGGTGGCACTGGCAGTAATAGTAGAATTAGTAGAAACATCAGGAGCAGTATCGGTCACACCATAGGTAAAACCCTGATTAAATGTTGAACCAACGGGATTGCTTGCACTCACTGCCACATTGAGGGAAGATTCTGAGAGGAGAAACAAAATAACGTAGAATGATGAAATATTTAACAAATGTAGCTGATAAGTAGATAGAAAGATTAGAGTATAATACAGTGAAATAGATTTGGAAAGAGAAAAAGGATAGGGACATGTAGAATTTAGAAGATTAGACTTTGGCAGAACACAAAGACTGGATGCACCTTCGCCATTGCAAACGATTTTGAGCCATGTCATTCAAGGTCTCTAACCATCGGTTGCTATCATCTCGCGAATCCCAACCAGGTAGTCTACACCTACCAACATGGCTCAGTCCACTTGTCAGTGACTTCATGGATTTGTGCCACATTTTGGTCTGGCCACCCCTAGCTTTCTTGTAACCTACTCCTACACCATAAAACATTGCACGTCGGGGCAGTCGGTGGTTGGGCATACGTAACACGTGTCCCAGCCATCTCAACTGATGAAGTTTCACTACTTCATCAATCGGTTTGCCATCATTACCTAGTACCCGTTTCCTAACAACTGCATTACTTACTCGGTGGTCCCACCATATACGAGTAATGCTTCGAAGACATCTATGATCGAATACTAGTAGCCTACGAATGTCCTCTACTCTTATTGACCATGTTTCACTGCCATAAAGTAGAACGGAACGAACTGCTGCACAGTAAACCCTTCCTTTGGTTGCTAGACGAATATCTCGCTTACGCCATAAATGACGCGAGTTGGTGAAAGCTAGTCGAGCCTTCTGTATCCGTGTTGAGATTTCGTCACACACCAGACCACAAGGGCTGATGAGACTCCCAAGATAAGTGAAGCGGTCGACACACTCAACTACTTCACTCCCTATCATTAGTTCAGGTGTCGATGCAACCCAATCCTGAAGTAACATTTTGCACTTCGAGGGAGAGAATCGCATCCCGAACATGCCTACATAGTTGCTTATCGTGCAACTTGCAACAATCATTAACTTACTCGACTGATTGAATCCATCAGTAGTAGTAGTAGTAGTAGTAGTAAAATTGGTGGTGGCACTGGCAGTAATAGTAGAATTAGTAGAAACATCAGGAGCAGTATCGGTCACACCATAGGTAAAACCCTGATTAAATGTTGAACCAACGGGATTGCTTGCACTCACTGCCACATTGAGGGAAGATTCTGAGAGGAGAAACAAAATAACGTAGAATGATGAAATATTTAACAAATGTAGCTGATAAGTAGATAGAAAGATTAGAGTATAATACAGTGAAATAGATTTGGAAAGAGAAAAAGGATAGGGACATGTAGAATTTAGAAGATTAGACTTTGGCAGAACACAAAGACTGGATGCACCTTCGCCATTGCAAACGATTTTGAGCCATGTCATTCAAGGTCTCTAACCATCGGTTGCTATCATCTCGCGAATCCCAACCAGGTAGTCTACACCTACCAACATGGCTCAGTCCACTTGTCAGTGACTTCATGGATTTGTGCCACATTTTGGTCTGGCCACCCCTAGCTTTCTTGTAACCTACTCCTACACCATAAAACATTGCACGTCGGGGCAGTCGGTGGTTGGGCATACGTAACACGTGTCCCAGCCATCTCAACTGATGAAGTTTCACTACTTCATCAATCGGTTTGCCATCATTACCTAGTACCCGTTTCCTAACAACTGCATTACTTACTCGGTGGTCCCACCATATACGAGTAATGCTTCGAAGACATCTATGATCGAATACTAGTAGCCTACGAATGTCCTCTACTCTTATTGACCATGTTTCACTGCCATAAAGTAGAACGGAACGAACTGCTGCACAGTAAACCCTTCCTTTGGTTGCTAGACGAATATCTCGCTTACGCCATAAATGACGCGAGTTGGTGAAAGCTAGTCGAGCCTTCTGTATCCGTGTTGAGATTTCGTCACACACCAGACCACAAGGGCTGATGAGACTCCCAAGATAAGTGAAGCGGTCGACACACTCAACTACTTCACTCCCTATCATTAGTTCAGGTGTCGATGCAACCCAATCCTGAAGTAACATTTTGCACTTCGAGGGAGAGAATCGCATCCCGAACATGCCTACATAGTTGCTTATCGTGCAACTTGCAACAATCATTAACTTACTCGACTGATTGAATCCATCAGTAGTAGTAGTAGTAGTAGTAGTAGTAAAATTGGTGGTGGCACTGGCAGTAATAGTAGAATTAGTAGAAACATCAGGAGCAGTATCGGTCACACCATAGGTAAAACCCTGATTAAATGTTGAACCAACGGGATTGCTTGCACTCACTGCCACATTGAGGGAAGATTCTGAGAGGAGAAACAAAATAACGTAGAATGATGAAATATTTAACAAATGTAGCTGATAAGTAGATAGAAAGATTAGAGTATAATACAGTGAAATAGATTTGGAAAGAGAAAAAGGATAGGGACATGTAGAATTTAGAAGATTAGACTTTGGCAGAACACAAAGACTGGATGCACCTTCGCCATTGCAAACGATTTTGAGCCATGTCATTCAAGGTCTCTAACCATCGGTTGCTATCATATCGCGAATCCCAACCAGGTAGTCTACACCTACCAACATGGCTCAGTCCACTTGTCAGTGACTTCATGGATTTGTGCCACATTTTGGTCTGGCCACCCCTAGCTTTCTTGTAACCTACTCCTACACCATAAAACATTGCACGTCGGGGCAGTCGGTGGTTGGGCATACGTAACACGTGTCCCAGCCATCTCAACTGATGAAGTTTCACTACTTCATCAATCGGTTTGCCATCATTACCTAGTACCCGTTTCCTAACAACTGCATTACTTACTCGGTGGTCCCACCATATACGAGTAATGCTTCGAAGACATCTATGATCGAATACTAGTAGCCTACGAATGTCCTCTACTCTTATTGACCATGTTTCACTGCCATAAAGTAGAACGGAACGAACTGCTGCACAGTAAACCCTTCCTTTGGTTGCTAGACGAATATCTCGCTTACGCCATAAATGACGCGAGTTGGTGAAAGCTAGTCGAGCCTTCTGTATCCGTGTTGAGATTTCGTCACACACCAGACCACAAGGGCTGATGAGACTCCCAAGATAAGTGAAGCGGTCGACACACTCAACTACTTCACTCCCTATCATTAGTTCAGGTGTCGATGCAACCCAATCCTGAAGTAACATTTTGCACTTCGAGGGAGAGAATCGCATCCCGAACATGCCTACATAGTTGCTTATCGTGCAACTTGCAACAATCATTAACTTACTCGACTGATTGAATCCATCAGTAGTAGTAGTAGTAGTAGTAGTAGTAGTAAAATTGGTGGTGGCACTGGCAGTAATAGTAGAATTAGTAGAAACATCAGGAGCAGTATCGGTCACACCATAGGTAAAACCCTGATTAAATGTTGAACCAACGGGATTGCTTGCACTCACTGCCACATTGAGGGAAGATTCTGAGAGGAGAAACAAAATAACGTAGAATGATGAAATATTTAACAAATGTAGCTGATAAGTAGATAGAAAGATTAGAGTATAATACAGTGAAATAGATTTGGAAAGAGAAAAAGGATAGGGACATGTAGAATTTAGAAGATTAGACTTTGGCAGAACACAAAGACTGGATGCACCTTCGCCATTGCAAACGATTTTGAGCCATGTCATTCAAGGTCTCTAACCATCGGTTGCTATCATCTCGCGAATCCCAACCAGGTAGTCTACACCTACCAACATGGCTCAGTCCACTTGTCAGTGACTTCATGGATTTGTGCCACATTTTGGTCTGGCCACCCCTAGCTTTCTTGTAACCTACTCCTACACCATAAAACATTGCACGTCGGGGCAGTCGGTGGTTGGGCATACGTAACACGTGTCCCAGCCATCTCAACTGATGAAGTTTCACTACTTCATCAATCGGTTTGCCATCATTACCTAGTACCCGTTTCCTAACAACTGCATTACTTACTCGGTGGTCCCACCATATACGAGTAATGCTTCGAAGACATCTATGATCGAATACTAGTAGCCTACGAATGTCCTCTACTCTTATTGACCATGTTTCACTGCCATAAAGTAGAACGGAACGAACTGCTGCACAGTAAACCCTTCCTTTGGTTGCTAGACGAATATCTCGCTTACGCCATAAATGACGCGAGTTGGTGAAAGCTAGTCGAGCCTTCTGTATCCGTGTTGAGATTTCGTCACACACCAGACCACAAGGGCTGATGAGACTCCCAAGATAAGTGAAGCGGTCGACACACTCAACTACTTCACTCCCTATCATTAGTTCAGGTAGCTGATAAGTAGATAGTAATATTAGATGTTCGTGTCTTTCACGCGTTTTTTATTAATGTTTATGTAGGTGCAACTAAATGTTTTTCGCACACACATTTATCGAGTTCTGAAAAAGGTTAGTGTATTTAAATTTATCATTTGATTGAAGACTAGCTTTAATTTCATACAATATTCTTGCTAATGAAAAACCTGATCAACACGTTTATGAATGTGTTTTAATGATGTTGAGTTACATCTCCGCTCTCTGAAATATCTTTATGAGGTAGCATAAAAACATATGAGCAAATAATTAATATACTAGGCATAGAAAAAACATGTAAATATAATCGATTTAAAGTTCATAAGTAATACAGAAGGTTTCATACTATTTATTGACTTTAATACGCCTATAAAAAATTCAAATATGATTGTATAGCACTCCATATATTTTCTTTCAGTATCATAATAAAGATCAAATAAGGCAAGAATAATCATTTTTTCTTTTAGACATGTTCTCTTGTGGCCAACTCCATTTTATAATACGTGATCTCATTAAACCCTGAATTAGTAACGTTAAGTAAGAGTGTACGTAGCAATAAAAAACAAGGCTTCTCAATATGTCTGGAATTTAAATAACGATCTTTAGCTAAGAACTATATAGTGGTAAAACAATCGGAAGAAAGTTCAAGAGAAAATTTAATAAACAAATTTGTTGGAGTATACAAATAAATATACGCCTGACCGGTAGTGGGATTATATTCTGGAAGAAGCTACGAGATAAATTAGTAAACAATAAAGATGAATGATACTGAATCACCGCTTCGTAGCTATATCTGGTGGAACTTTTAAGTGCTGCGACACTGATCTCGCTCTTCACTAGATCAGATAAATTGTCGCTTGTCATCACCAACCAACATACTCTTGGTAGTGATAGGTAATGCTTCAAAATGGTGTTTCTACTTAAGATACAATTCCATCCCCTTAATTCATGATCTCAGTAACATTACAAACGAATTAGTAATGTTCTCAAAGTTCTTGTTCTGGACAAAAGTACTAGATACATTACCGCGGTACCGAGTATGTGCAACAGATAGGTAAAATTCCGATATGATTAAACAATAAGTAGAAACATATGGACTCGCAGATAAGTACTGAACAATATTACCCACCAAAATAAAGATTGGAGACCAACAGTATCAGGTAAATATGCCAAGAAATAGACATCAATGTATGTAGATGAATAAGTTTTACTCTGACAAGATAAGTTACAATTTCAATTCCACATTACCGAGAAAAGTGACTACATGGATACAAGACATTCATGCATACGATGTCAGAAGCCAATACAAACAACATTGTACTACCGGGTATTCTGGAAGGTCACTTCGCTTTTGTCGGTCGAACGATTGTAAAACAAATTTTCGTCCAGTGAACATAACTTCGGTTTAGTCGGAGAGGGTAATCTTATACATTTATGATATTAATTCAAATGGGAATTCGGTCTTCGAATGCTGCTATCCTTTTAGTAACGTATGTGTCGCCTTGGTGGCTTTTATTGATGGCACTTCAGTTTCAGTTTCACTATGGAAAGGACAGGAAGCTTGATGGCCTGTGTTAGTCCTGACAATGATGGTCTCTCAGCTGATCCAGCTTGCTTCTGAAAAAGTCGACGGATGGAGCCTCAACCACGTGCTGAGGTAATAAATTCCACTCGTTGATGACTCGATGGGAAAGTCGGTAGTCAGCTGACAAGTAATTCGTTCTGGGCTTGTGAATTTTTTTGGAGTGTGCTCGTAGATTTTCTGTCTTGGGAGACAAGAAAAATGAGGGTATATCAGGTGCAAATTTATCACTATGCAATTTGAAAACTGTAATCAAGTCTCCTCTGGTTCTTCGATATGACTGCGTGAATAGGTTTAGCTTAGTCAGTCTAGTATCATACAGGAGCTTCGCTATTCCGGGAATCGGCTTAGTTGCCGTTCTCTGAACCCTTTCCAAGAGTTCACTGTCTTTTTTTAGGCAGGGGCTAGTTGCTTGTATGCAGTACTCAGGTTTAGGACACACGAACACTGTATACAAAGTCAGAAACGTTTTAGCGTCGAGATGACTGAAAGCCCTGCGTATGGACCATAAAGTTCTAAAACTTTTGGCGGCTATTGCACGGCAGTGTGCAGTAGTCTTTAAGTCTTGGCTAACGGTGACTCCTAAGTCATTGTGTGTCTGGACAATAGGTAGCTCAGTGTTATTCATCGTGTATGTATCTGTACCCTGGTGGCCAATGTGCATCACAATACACTTAGAAGTATTTATTGGCGATTGCCAGGTTGGGGACCATTCAGATAATTTCTCCAGGTCGATTTGGAGTTCTAAGCTATCACCCTTACTTTGTATCGCTCTACATATCTTGACATCGTGAGCATAGAGAAAGACCGATGACGATAGCAGACGAGGGAGGTCATTCCTTAGCTTATATAACAGACGGTTGTGCGGAACTTTGTCGAAAGCTTTGCTGAAGTCGATGTAAGCTACGTCTACAGGTGACTTTTGGTCCTTAAGAGCGCACCAGCTTTCACGAGCGACTAATAAGTTAGTGAGACAAGAGTAACCTGTTCTAAAACCATGCTGCTTCTCCGAGAGGATCCGGTTTTCATCGAGATACTTAAACAACTCCTTCCGAATAATCTTTTCTAAGATTTTAACAACCACACTAGTTAGGCTAATGGGTCGGAAATTCTCAGGCTTATGTTTTGTACCTGTTTCGAAGACAGGACTTACTATGGCGTTCTTCCAGTCTTTTGGTAGACGACCCTGGGTTACGGATAGAATAAAACATATACTTAAAGGGTTCGCAACAATGTTAGCTAATTCCTTTAGTAACCTAGGATGCAGTTCATCGTGTCCAGTGGATTTGCCTATGTCAAGCTTATTTAGCAGACCAAAGACATCGAGTTCTTTAATGGTCGCGCTGCCCAGTGTATGTGTGGGGGGATTTTCATGGACTGGTGAGAAGGGTGTTTCTATGGTATATACATTGCTTAAGTATTTAGAGAATATTTGAGCTTTGCCAAAGTAGTCCTTCACTAGTGATGAGGCAGTACTGTCTCCCCATAGTGAAGGAACATTTCTTCTTTTTTTTTGTCCTTTGGTTTATATACGAATACAGGCGTTTAGGGCATTCTATTGATTCCTTAACGTTTTTCTCTTCGTACAGCTTTCTGGAATTGCGGAGGGTCGAGGCACAGGTATTTCGAGCTTTTCGATACTGATATTTTGCCTCATCAGGCCCCAGTAACCTAAATCGATCCCACATTTTCCTTCTTTCACGGAGAAGGACGCGAACCTCCCTTCTGACCACGATGGGGAGTTTCTCGGCCCCCTAGGTGTAGTCCAAGGGATGTGTGGGGCGGTAACATTTAAGTATAAATTCCGGATTACGTCCCAAGCCGTTTCGATTGAGGACTCCTGGTCTATTGTCCAATCTACTGATGATGCTGAGTGCATGATGTCTGGTATATTTGCTTTCCAGACGTTAGGTCTGGATTGAGCTGAGGCGTGTTCGTGATCAACAGTTATATGGAAGTCAAAGGTTAAAACTGCATGACCACTTTTTCACGATGAGTGTTTGAATTCGGTGTGACATCAGCCATAAGTTGTATCAAAACGTTAAAAGATACTTCTAAAGAGGAATAAAAGGCCAGATTTTAGAACGACCTAGCCACATTGAGTCCTTAATAAGCAAGCTACTCCTAGAGACAGTTTCAGGAGCTAGCATCTGTATACTGTACAGAATCGGATGAAAAATGGATTCTGATAGTACTGTGGCGACAGAGAACTCCCGGAAATAAATAGCTCTGTACGTTCTCGACATTTAATGCTTACCTAATTTGTCTTATTCGACTCACCTAGCTGAAGGTGCTCGGTCACGCTTCCTCACTAGACCATAAGTGGATACTCTTTGCTCAATTTGTTCTACAATCGCTAGCCAGTTTAGATCAGTCACATCTCGATATATTCTGTCAAGTATATCTTCGAACCTCTTCTCTTCTGACTTCTGATTTCACTGAGTTAGCACGTTTCGATTTGCACAACAAATCCCCTTATAGAAAGGGAGCAATGAATAGAGACCCCAGATAGTGGGAAATCAGTGGATTTTGTTTACGTATAGTTTACCAAAGTATTTGATAACGTGCCAACAAATAGACTTTTCTTGAAGCTGGCACATCTAGTCACTGCCGGACCTCCCCCCAAATAGCCTAAGGATTTCCCGATAGGTAGTAGACAGAAAGTAAGAATAAATTCCAAGTACTCCACCTGGAAACCAGAACTTACTGCAGAACCGTAAGGGCAGACTCTAACAATTCAGTTAACTGGTTTAAAGAGTGGTTGATTTCTATCAACACGGCGAAGTGTCTACATATACTTTGGGGATACTAAGGTGAATAGACACAGTATAGGGAATATGCTGTACTCGTCGTGCGGTCTTACAAGGATCTTGGGGTGACAGTGAGTCATGGTCTTAACATCACGGCCCTATGCCGGAAGGTCGCACCTAAGGGATTTGGAAGCCTATAGGCCTCAAGACGGATATTCACCATGTAAGATACTTTCATGTTCACTACAGTGTACACAACCTTAGTGAGAACCAAACTTGAAAACTGTGATCAGGCTGCAAGCCGCTGTTAACAAGATGAACTGAATATCTAGGAGAAAGCACAGAAGGCAGCTATCCGTGCAAATCCAGAACTACAGGGTCCACCATACAAAGAGTAGCTTGAAAAGTTAGAACACTTTACTCTATCCTATCACATATTAGGAGATCTGATTTCGATCTATAGAATACTAGGAAATGATTTTAGAGGGCGATGGCTGCAATCCACCCATGTTTGTAGGGCAGAACATTTTGTATCAGGCTGTTTGTAGATGAGAACAAGCCAATCAATCTGTGATATTGAGGTTGTTCTCCCACACTCACCATTCAGACTCATGTTTCTAATTTTTATGCTGGATTAACTATTCTACTAAGACAACCTATAACATGCTAACTCGGACTTTTACATGAAAACTGTGTATCAGGCATCGGATGATGAAAAGAAAAAAACAGACTTTAAAGGATATGGTTGCTATTTCACTTAACACTTTATTCTCTATATGCACTCTCTGTTCTAATAAACAGTCTTCCTCATTCCAATCTTGAGCTAATGATTATCAAAGATAGTTCATTAAGATTTTCTAATTGTAAATCGATATGATAAATTCAATAAAGTTTTACTTAACATAATTCAGTTAATATGATGCGCTTCTGTGTTGAGAACTAATGCAAGATTAGAACCTGAGCCCGTAAATATATCTTCTGTCTGTTCCACTAATAAATGTTAGGCACTTTTAATCGTTCACATCCAAATGCCTTGTTGCTCCTCGGTTTCACTTTTTTCTCTTCGCGATCTTGCTCTGAGAGAAAAGTTGAGGAACTCTTGACATCTGGAACAAACTCGATGTACATTCTTTCCCAAGGTCATACTTCACACCAAGCTCTCCACAAGTCACCTTTATAGCAACTTACTTACTTTACTTACTTACTCCTGTTACCCCTCATCGAGGAGCATAGGCCGCTCACCCGCATTCTCCACCCAACTCTGTCCTGAGCCTTCCTTTCCAGTTCTTTCCAGTTGCTATTCATCCTTTTCATATCTGCTTCTATTTCCCGGCGTAGTGTGTTCTTTGGCCTTCCTCTTTTCCGCTTCCCTTCCGGATACCAAGTTAGGGATTACCTTGTAATGCACATTGGTGATTTCCTAAATGTATGTTCGATCCACTTCCAACGTCATTTCCTAATTTCCTCTTCAGCTGGAAGCTGGTTTGTCCTCTCCCATAAAACGCTGTTGCTGATAGTATCCGGCCAATGGATGTTGAGTATTTTGCGTAGACAACTATTTATAAATGCTTGTACCTTCCTGATGATGGTCGTAGTAGTTCTCCACGTTTCAGCTCCATACAGTAGGACTGTCTTGACGTTCTAATTGAAGATTATCACTTTGAATTTAGTTGACAATTGTTTTGAATTGCATATCTTCTTGAGTTGTAGAAATGCAATCCTTGCTTTGCCAATCCTCGCCTTTACATCTGCATCCGATCCTCCTTATTTATAACAACTATAAACTTGAAAAGTCGCATTACACATATACTTAGCACGACCGAAATCCTAATAGAATTTTTGCTGAGATTGGATCTGGTGTGTAACGTAGACTAGATGCCCCTTTGGAAAATATTTTGAAGACTACACAGTATATCTGAACGAATGAACTGCTATTCACTTTTATTGATTACATTTACTAAACAACCCTACTGGGGGTGCATACTGTGAACCAGTAAACATTGTAACTTGTAGATCATGCCTGTAAAAATGGCGCGTACCTGCCTTTGCAGAAATATATTATATTATAACCATGCTTCACTGCATTTTCAATGTCAATGCACTTAGTGATTGTGACTAGGAGATCATATATTTCAACGAGTTTTCTGAATCGGTTTGTAACGGTAATTATTTCTGCTACTGGCTGTTGTTGCAAAAATATCGGGAATCCGGAAACTGAAACTCCATACAAAGAGTAGTAACGGAGATTTTCGTTTCGTCCCTGGTGAAACCTTCACATAACTGTCCCTTTAGCGCATGGGTCTGATTTATTACCCGGGATATAATGATCTGAAGGCTTGCATATCTAACCAGAGAGAGTAATATATTTAGCTTAGCAGGATTTGTCATATTGTTATTATTATTCAAAAATATCTTGCGGGCACTTAAGCGCTGTGAAGAAACCATTTCAGGTTTGTTCAAAAATGCAATAATACACAATTTCCAATAATGTCAGAACTAAATTTGCCATATTAGAAAAAGGAAAGGAAAATAAAATATTGATAATTGAATAAAAATTAGTCAGAGTCTGTGTAACTGAGAAGAATATTGAATTGTTCATGAGGAATGAAAGGAAGGAACTAAGGAAATAGAAATAAAGGAGACGCGAAACACGTAAATACCTTGATAAGCGTGTTTATGAACACAAAACAAGAATAAACGTCTATGTATGTATAGCAAAATGAGTAATCATGAAACAGATTTCCAAATTTTCCGCTTTCGGGGTTTTTCCTAAAGTCGAATGACAATTAGTAGTTTTCCTCAAGCTTTGAGGAAATCCACAAAATTGTGGAGAATTTCCCCAGACTTGGGGAAATTTTCGGGATTTTTATCAGTTTCCCACAATTTTTGGAGTGGCTTCACCAAAACGTAAGTTCTGTTCAAAATAAGGAGATTCCGATATAGCAATTACAATCCTAACGAGAGCTTGTATTTACACTAATAATCTATTTACAGCATAGAAGTAAAGGAAAATAATAAAAATTAGTTAAAGTCGCAGTGGAAAGGACAAAAACACGAGACTCTGCAGTAACAACGTTATTTGTCGGGCAGTTTTAGTTGACTTGGCATCGGTACCGCTTTTACGATGACTTAAGCTTAATTCACGTTATTTCATGTCAAACTAAATCACTAGCTGGCTGCATAGAAATCAATGCTCCCTTGCAATGATATCGTGGGAAAATTGTTCTCGCAGCGCCTGATTAATGAATTATCAAGGATTCACGATTCTATGTATCACTAAATAAAACCTCAGAAAAAGACTTTCGCGACTTTAATGAGCCGTATATAAACTGAGTGAGCATTGTAGTAGGGTCATCAACAACGTCATTTTATTGCAAATTGTTAGAAACCTCATTTGCACTAGCTTTATTACAGCACATTAAAGGCCTCATCAAATATGAATTACGAAGCTACTCGCCTCTCTTAGACTTAGTCATCACACACGGTGATGATGTCGGTCAAATGAGTTTCCTTCCACATATAGGGAGAAGTGATCATGAAGTCATCTAATTCTATTTCATGGCTTAGATGGCCTGTCAATCAGTTGTGCCGACCCGTCCTAACATATGGACGGCAGACATGGGGGCGATAAACTCTGTAGAATTAGCTGAAGACTGAGTAAATGACTTAGGTGCATCAGTAGAAGAGGCATGGACTCATTTCAGGCGGATATACACCCAGGCGACTCAACCATAAATGCTCTGGACAGTCCCAAAGAAGAAGAAGCACAGTCATCCCTGGATAGGCCGGGATATTCGACATTTGCTGAGTAAAAGAAGAAATGTTGGAACGTTGCCATTATCCCTGCTACAGCAAGTACTATGGAAACCACAGGTTGGTAAGAAATGAGTATACAAGTAAAATCAGGAAAGCCCAGGGAAAATATGAAATGCAGTTGTCACAATCTGCACTCAAGCAACCTAAGAGACTACTCTACATTTACTGCGGAAGGCAATGGACAAAATTCAGCAATGAAACAAACCTGAGATTATGAACACCTTTAGGTGTAAACTGGAAGCTGATAGTTCGAACACGCCGAATTATCCTAATTTTGATAAACCGCTGAGTGATGCCACCATAACACAATAATAATAACAATTAATTCTCAAATAGCAGTTTGTCACATGAGGCATGCCAGTTTACAGACAAGATCAAATTGGTACAAAAATCACAATTTTCACTGTAGTAAATTACTCAGCTGGATTGATATTTTATAAGATATGAATGTAGATGGTTCCAGTAAGAAACATGTTGTCAATATCACAGTTGGCGCGCTTTATGAGGGGTGCGTTGCGACATGCAGCTGGTGGTCGAGAATAGATCCTTGTGACGTTCCCCCTTCAAAATCAATTCAAAATTCTTGCCAATTACGCAGAACCTGATTTATTATTACTATTCTATCATTAATATTTTATTTTATTTTTCCTTCCTTTCTCAAACATGGCAAATGGAATGCTAACATTATTGAAAATTGTGTATTATTGCATTTTTGAAGAAACCTGAAATGGTTTCTTCACAACACTTATGTACCCATAAGATGTTTGTGAATAATAATAATAATAGTAATAATAAGTGCGCAACTGCTTAATCGTGGTCGGTTCTGGGTAATCCAGAATGGCAGCCACTTTGCTTCTAAGGGGTCGGATGCCTTGAGCATCAATGTTGTGTCCTAAGAAGTTTAAGGAGTTTGTTCCGATTTGGCATTTCTGAATGTTGACAGTAATGCCATACCTCGTTCGTTCGAAAACAATGTCCAGATGCTGGAAATGTGATTCTCTGTCCCGACTTTCTATGAGACAGTCATCAACATACACATATACGAAGTTGAGACCTGGGAAGACGTCGGCTATGAACCTTTGGAAGGTTTGAGCTGCATTTCTTAGGCCGAAAGGAGTGATGATGACGGTTTTTGGAATGTCGTCAGTTGCCATAGGTATTTGGTTGTAAGCTTTAACTAGGTCGATTTTCGAAAAGACAGTTGTACCTTTCAAGGTAGCTGTCAAATCGTGAATGTGAAGCAACGGATAACGATCGGGAATAGTTTTAGCATTCAGACGCCGATAATCACCAGTTGGACCTTCGTGAGCGTGTGGTGATGAGTAGATTGTGGTATTGTAGCAGGTCTTTACCAATGATTGACATAGAAACATCTGCAACAACGAAAATTCAGTGGATGGGTTTGCGTAAACCCACGTTAAGGTAAACGTATCTTTTACCATACGTAGCAATCGTTTTCCCGTTTGCAGCCTGCAAACTTAAAACAGACTCGCAAGGTCTGTCGTTGGAATTCGCTGTAAGAACGCTAACTTCTGCGCCAGTGTCGACGAGGTAGCGGACTTTGGTAGTCATATAAAAGACGGCTATGTTCGCCGGCTACGGTTGCCCTTAACGCGTGCCGGCTGAGAAGTTTCCCGAGTTCTTATCCGTGTCAGTCGACTTAGAGTTCGGGTAATTATAGGGCTTCCTGCAATTTCTAGAAGACTAACTATACTGGTTATGATACCAGCACCAGTCGAGGTTGTCTGTCTCTCGTGGTCGAGAGACTATAATTTATGGACGAGCCAATCAGAAGCGTCTGAGGGGTTTCAAGGTCACGGCGCCTATCTCAGTACCTGATGCTCATGTACGATCGTTTCACAGAGAATTTTAGAGGAGACTCGATAATTAAGCGGCTACAACAAATGAAACTACTAAGAAGCTCCCGTGTTTGTAATTATGAGTATTAAATGACTTGTAGACCTTGTGCAGACTACCGTGATGTTGTCCTTCGATGTAGTATATGCTAAAGGAAGAGGTTTGCTAGAATAAGAACCCTTATCGCTCGATCCAGATTGAGACTAAGGCATATTATAACAACTATCGTCAACTGTATAATAAAAGCACCAGTAACATTGGCTGCAATAATCGCAGATGTTACTGAAGCTTCGGCTGTGCAGTAGTATGAGTATTGTAGGGAGATATCCATAATAAAAATGATAAACTTACACAACCGGAGTACAAAAAAAAATAATGAGGCTATATGATCGAGGCTGAGAGGGCTTTTATGACCTTATCATGGCTCCAGAGACCAACTATTATTGAGCCATATGGACGAGTTCCTCTACCTTACGCATTATGATTTTGGAACCTTTGGAGCTTTTTCTAACATTAACTAGTTTTTGGACCATATAAAAGAAGTGTATCCACTTTAATTATTTGGTTTTGTATAATACATATTTACTCTTTGCTGACTGTTTACAGATTGGCCAACATTTCTCAAGGTCACTTAACATTCGTTCAAAGGTCGTCCATAAACTGTAGTCTCGCCGAATTGTCTAGTTTGCATGTAATAGGATTACTCGGTAGGAAGTGGAACTAATTCAGCTTTTTTTAACATGATTCAAAGTGGTATTTTGCATGAATAATTTCGCATCAATACCGTCGGTTCGTGACATCCCACTTCACATAAGGAGCCGTAATTAATATATTCTGCCCCACAGACACGGGTGGATTGAAGTTATCTCCACACCATAATGTTTGCTGGTCAGTAACGCCACCCTCCCTCCTTTTATGATGTTAGGCTATCCTACGTTTGTGGTGTGTATGAATATTGCTTTAATCAAAGCCCGTAGTTGGAACACACTGTCTGTACTAGTTCCATGTTACAAGCAAATCAGATGATAATAGCATTTGTATTATGGGTTAGACATCCATTTAATATATCGTACTACTATGAAGATAACTAATGGTAAAGGTTAGAAGAGACAAGTCAGATTATATGTGGTTAAGAGATGGTAAGGGCTAATAGCAAACCAGAGGATATGAAAGAGTAGATTGTAAAATTTTCAGGGTAAGAAAAATAAAACATTGAACAACCCACAAGAATTTAGGACATATGAGCTTCTTTTGATCGGCCTTAGTTGGTCAGCATCCATAAGATTAGTGAGTTATCTGTCTACTTGTAATAAGAAAAATAAAAGGACATGACACTTAGGAAGAATAATTTGGATTTATCCATTAGAGAGATTCGGAAACTCAAAATGAGGGTTAGGAGCGGAAGGCCATGGTTAATAATCAATAAATAGTGGGGAAGGATAAAGCATGTTTTCTTTAGTTTTGCTATATTCATACTAACGACAATGGAGCTCGTTATATTCTTGTTCCGTCTAGATATTGGGCGGTCCATAATAAAGTGCCTCATTGGTAGGCGGGAGTTCAAGGAATAGTTGGTGAAGTTCTTTAGAGTTTAGTAACAGGGTTATTAGCCTTTTAAATTTGGTGAAGGTGTCACAGTTACGGATAGGTATTGGCAACCTGTTCCACAATAAACTATACCGAACTGTAAAAAACCTACAACGCATTTGTTTCTGGTGTTTTTCGGTAAATAGTGTATACGCATTGTTTCTTAGTGTATAGGCTGGGTCATTGATCATAGTTGGGCAGGAGGTTAGGAATGACAGTCCATTTATAGAGAAATATCAGATTGTTCCTTAACCTACGGTGCCATAAAGGTTCTAAAGAGAGGTGCTTACATCTACTTGTGTAATCAAGAGTGGTGTCACTTCCTAGCAGTTGGCGTGTAAAGCGTCTTTGATTGTCTTCAACTCTTATTTTATCAGTGGTATTCATATTAGAGAAGATAAAAGAGCAGTATTCTAGAGAAGGTCGTACACATATTTTGTAAAGGGTTAGCTTAGCATCTGTCGTGAAGAAATTTTTTGTTATGAAGCCAATTAGACGTCTGGCTTTAGAAATAATAGAGGCGTGTGCTTTAAAGTTTAGGCTTCCTGTGTAATTTATTCCTAGATCGTGTTAAGTATCTGGGCTCTACTTTTATTTATTAATAATAATTATTGCGGTACGTTTGAAGTTTGCGTTACGATCACACGGTATTTATTACAAAGTGCTTATATATCGTTAAACTCTAGTTTATTAATCAATAATAACATTCAGTTAACCCTTGAAGAAAAATGGTTCGATTGACACAAAAACGAGCTCGAAAAAGTCCTAGTTCTTCAGATGTCAACTCTGGTCTTACCTATACCCCATGCTCTGCAACTCCTGTTGCACCAGATAATAGTGGGAGTGGACTTATTCCACACATATTGCTGGATGACTCTATGTCTAACTTAATAATGAGTTCTAACTCACGAACAGATGGTATCGGTCTTATTAAGAGCGAATTAGCCGCTGTCTATAAGCAATTAAGTGATATGCGTTCTAAAGTGGAGTCACTTGCGGGCTCTTTATTAAAGCATGATGATCTTAAACTAGAACTAAAGACACTGTCACCCCTTCGACTGCTGTTGTCAAAGGATATAGTTCCTTCTGAACTCGAAGACAGGATCAAAGTAGAATCAGTTATTGACTCGATAGCTAGCGAAGTCACCAAGCGAATAATCTCACGAAATAACGTGATTATATATAATATACCTGACAAGGTTGCCATTAAAACTGTAAGAAACTCGATACTAAAGGCAGCTAACCTCCAGGACAGTCCATGCCAATGTATCCGACTTAACAAAAAGCATCAAAAATACTCGTGCCCTATCCTGTTTAGATTCGATTCCCATTTATTAGCGGAACGTTTGAAAGAATCTGGACAGCTAGTCTGTGCGCATACGAAGTTTAAAAACGCTCGTATAGTCTCAGACAAAACCACCAATCAAAGATTAACACAAAAGCGTACCATAAAGGAAAATAACATTGATGAGGTCACAAAAAATGTGATTGCGCCAGCAGCTGAACCCACAGGTGCAGCTAATTTATCTCATGTTAGTCAGTGTACTGATATACCAATGCAGTGTGTTAGTTTGCCTCTCATACCCCTAGTGGCCCTAGATAACCAGGACATATCTGATGGAGACTCTAATGTCATTCTTTCCAGTGTAATATCGGAAGCCAAGGATCGTACACCTGATTCTATTGTGAAGGCTCATAAAAACACTGCTAAACCTAAAAAGAATATACCAATTAAGAAGAAAGTAAATAAAAAACCTTCTAGTTCTAGACCGATTACCAAAAATATTTCAACGGCTTTACCAAACAAAAGTATAATTTCTGAAACTATGCTTAACCCTACTCATCGTAAGGGAGGTTATAAGGACACGTTTCGTTCAAACGTTACACAAGAAGGCCACTACAACCATCATGGAAGCAGGCCTACTATTAGACAGACGGCAATGAACCAACGTGCCCCATGGTTTCCCCCATATGTAATAAATAATAAACCTGCAATATGTAACTCTTATCATCACTCTCGCAGTGGAGAAGATGGTATACTAGGTTATGCACCATCAGTGCAACCCCAACATGTAGGCACCTGTCTTAATTGTCCACCAAAACAAATACAACAAATTATTCAACCTTACCAAAATAAGGATTTTTTTTTCGGCCTCCAGAGATCCTTTGTTCCACTAGCACTACAATTCGCTCATGCTATAGCCCATGCGATCCGGCAAACACATTAAACCATAGTCCAGGCATAGCTAGAACTCATACCTTCGATAAGGATGCTCTCGGCTTCTTTACACTACACACTCCCTTTTTAAACTTATTACTTATTAACGCACGTTCACTTCTGAACAAAATTTCAGCCTTGAGAACCTTAGCCTTTCTAGCCAAGCCTTCTTTTATACTTATCACTGAAACGTGGTGTTATCCAGCAGTGGCCGATTCCGAATTAAATATCCAAAACTATCGACTCTATCGTTGTGACAGAGAAACTAAGCGAGGAGGCGGTTGTCTTATATTTGCTTTGGATACCTTAACAACTAATAAAGTTGAAGATAGTATCTTGAATAGTTTACCAGAATCGATCTGGATATCAATCAATACCCTAAACCATAGTCTACTCCTAGGTTGTATATATAGAGCTCCTGATAGTACTGATAATTTGAATGATTGTATTATCAATGCATTTATACACGCATCTACTCTAAACTTCAGCGCTAAGATTATCACTGGTGATTTCAATTATCCTGGGATTAACTGGAGTACCGGTAGTTGTCAGTCTAGCAATGATGAATTTTTATCAATCCTTAATCTGTACTGCTGGTCACAGTGGGTTCGTACCCCAACAAGGGGTGATAATACACTTGATCTAATATTTAGTAGAGATATCATTCCCCTATCTGTACAAGTATACAACAAGTTTGAAAGCAGTGATCATAGGATAGTAACTTGTGCTCTCCCCATCTATCCCTCCTACAACCGACCAATTCAAAGAACTTGCAATTATAGAGACTATAAGCATACAGACTGAGACCTCTTGCGCTCACTGATCAAACTCTCAGACTGGGATGAATTCTTCTCATGTAATAGTCTGACAGATGCCATCAATATATTCTATTTCATTGTTAACTCTTGTCTAGACTCCTGTGCACCAATTAAGACTTACAGGATTAGTAAACATTACGAATTATATATACCAGCTAAATATCGTAATAAACTAAGACGCCTAAAGAAACGTTATTTTAAATCTAACGACTTCACGGCAGTCACACAAATAACAATAATTTTTAACCAAATTAAAGAGAAACATAGGTTAAAAGCCATCAATGAAGAGCTATTAGCACTACGTACTAGCTCAAAAGTGCAAAACCTAATCCACCTTTACAATAAACGTGCTAAATCAACTCAAAAGATTGATATACCATGCATCCTGCATAATAATAGTTTTATATATGACCCAAAAACTATAGCAGACCTTTTCAGTGGTAATTTTGCAAATGACAAAGAATCCATAAATGGCTCTGTTTCTAGAGTTATATGCTTGACTGGTGGCTCAATAACATCTATCTCCTTCACAGTC
>NC_031499.1:955191-1009878 GCF_000237925.1 Schistosoma mansoni | reverse complement strand
ATGGACATAAGAACACAATCACGTGAGTCAAACTAAGACATACTCAACCTCCCAGTCAGTCGTTATATTCCGACTTCCAATTTCAGTGCGAAATGTCGATTATATGAGACAATGTAGACGCATGCCAGTCAAGCATCAAATAAGAAGCAAATAACTGACGCCCGATTTCACTAACACTTCACTGATCAACGCCCAAAAATTACCCCACACATACTAACTTATAGAACACAGATTGAGCAGTGTAGTTCATTAGGTCGTTTATTTATTCAGAATGTCTTAACATAATTACATGTGGACTCATCGACATATTATGTACACACAAGAGAATGATACAAGCTGACACCATTCAAATATTGGAGCTCACAAATCCCAACATTCAAGTCACACGTTCAAATGTTAGACAGTAGGTGAACAGCGTCACCGACGAAAGTAGTATCAGAGTTAATTATGATAAACGCTGGAAACAGGTGAATTATCTCGCAACATGGATTTCTTAAAAATCGATCCTGTATGACATGTCATTTTGACTTCTTTAATTTAGTCTATTCGCTTCGTAGCCAAGGATATCTAGTATTAGTGCTATACCTGGACATTTCTAAGGCCTTCGACATGGTCAACCACCAACTTCTCATAGGTAAACTCGCATCTTATGGGGTCGAAAACCCGTTACTAGCCTGGTTTGATTCCTTCCTCAGCAATCGACATCAAATAGTTAAAATCAACTCTTCATTGTCGAACGCAGTCCCTGTTAGAAGTGGGGTAATTCAGGGTAGTGTCTTAGGTCCTTTGCTCTTTTTAGTTTTCATTAATGATATTTGTGAGTGTTTTAGTGTGGGTAAGTCCCTTTTGTTTGCAGACGATCTTAAGGTGGTGTACTCATTTTCTCCACATGAGCTGAGCAATATTCGAAATTGCATCAGCACGGAGCTTAACAAGGTAGCACAGTGGTGCTCAAAATGGCAGCTGGAGCTCAATACAGCTAAATGTGGTTGGCTATGCTTCGGTGATACATCACTCAACCTTAATCTTACCATAAATGGGGAAATGTTATCTAGGCTACATACAGTAGTAGATCTAGGACTTAGGTACTCCGATGACTTGTCGTTTACTGAACAGGTAATGAAACAAACGTCCAAGTCTCAACGCCTTATAGGTTTCATAACTCGAAACCTTCATAACAGCGAATCTCGTATTCTAATGTACAAAGTCTGTGTTCGACCACTCCTCGAATACTGCGCGTTTCTCCTTAGTAGCACGCGCATAAAGGATAAATTAAGACTGGAATCAGTACAGAGACGATTTATATTTCGTACTCTTGGAACTGATAGTGTCTTGACATATAATTCGAGGTGTAGTAAACTAGGGCTTGACCCTTTATGGATGAGGAGACTCAAACTTAACCTTATCTTCTTTTTCAAAATACTTAACAAACTCTCCTTCACATCCAGTCAGGCGATTCAATATGCTAAGGCTTCACATTACGACATTCGTAACTCCTTGTCTTTAGCGAAACAAACATTCTAGATCTTCTCTCTATATGAATTACTTTACCTGTAAGTTTTCTAGACTCTGGAATAATTTACCCCAAACTATCCGTATGTTAAACTCTCTCCCATTGTTTGTTCGCTCAATTAATGCTTTTTGCTCCTCTGAAAATGCATTAAATGCTCTAGCGCCTGCAAGTGTATCTTACTCCACAAGTGGGATTATAGGAACTTTAAATGTTTAACCTCTTACTTGCTATCGTTGTTTTGTTGTTCCGTGCTCTTTGCTTTAATCTTACTTTCTCTAGTTGTAGATAATTAATAATAACTCGCTCTGGCACTGGTAATAACCTTACAGAACAATGTTGGTCAATCATCAGGCTATCCACTTGATGAAAAAATGACAAGTTCCCTGGTGTTGCATTGGCTTGCCGTGATATATGCCATATTTAAACTGTTTATCAATTACTAAACCAGCAAACATAAAACTTTCTTATAATTCATGTTTGTTCTCTACATTAAATGTTGATTTTTATAACAATCTGATCATGCCTGTAAACTGGTGTGAATTCTGTAAATATTATTTTCAGAATATATATTATTATTTAGTTCGTAGGAATGCTTTCCAAAGTGCATGATCCCGCATTTGTTGAAGTTAAATGGTAGTCGCCACCGTTCGCTCCAGATAGTTAGGTTATTGAGATCATTTTGAATCGAGGACCCACTTTCACCTAGAGTTTCAGGCTTATAGCTGTATACTATTTTGAGATCATCAGCATATAAGTATGGTTTCCCAGATTTTATGATGTTACATATATCGTTTATTTACATAAGAAACAAGAGTGGGCCTAATACACTTCCCTGGATGACGCCACTAGTTATTGGTCTAGGTAATGAGAGACAGTCGTTGTACTTTACCATTTGTTTACGTCCCTTTAAGAATGAAACAAACCATGAATAGAGTGGGTTGTTGATTCCGAAGGACCGTAGTTTGGCTAGTAGCCGTTTGTGTGGAACCTTATCAAAAGCTTTCTTAAAGTCTAAAAATATGACTGATACAAGGAGTCCATTGTCTCGTTTCAGATTTATATCATTCATGTAGTCCACTAGGCATGTATCACATGATCTGGACCTAAGAAATCCATGTTGGGAGACCGAGATGAGATTATTAGTAATTACATGTTGGACTAACGCCGCCTTAACTACTTTCTCCACTCTAGACACCACTGAAGTTATATTTATGGGTCGGTAATTTTCAACATTTGCTTCAGGTCCTGTTTTAATTTTGGGAATGATGTGTGTAGTTTTCCAGGCAGTAGGGTAATGCGCTGTAAAGAGTGATATCGCAAATAGTTTGAGTAATAAAACACACATATCATCGCCTCCACGTTTTAGCATGCTAGCCGGAATACCATCTGGTCCATCAGTGTGGGAGTGTTTCAGTGTACTAATTGCCTTAGAGATATTCTGTACATTGAAGTCTACGTTAGTAATCTCACAGGCAGATGCTGCGATAAGTTCTGAATCATTAAGTAGTTTTTTATCAGTTAATGAGGAACAAAAGTGTTCATTAAATAGTTCCGTAACAAGTTTAGGATCTTCGTATACTTGTTTGTCTTTAATAAATATGTTTCCTCTCGATTTAGAACGTTTAAGTTTATTTTGAAAGAGTGTGGTGAGTGCAGATGAGTTACTATTAAGTTCGACAGCACGTTTTTCCTGTTCGTTTGTTTTTTTGTACATATTGCCTCTGTTTGGACAAGTACTTCAGTCATCGTTACTTAGGAGAAGTCATTAAAGTTGTGGATCGAGTACAATGTATTTGAAGACGTCTTCGTGCACCGAGTGGTATATACAGATCTTTAGAAAACCATTACTGTAAAGGTGCGATTTCGTTGATGATACTTTCGATATTGTGATAAAATATATTGGTTAGTGCGTCGGTATTGTTTGCAGTAAAGAATGTCCCTCAGTCAGTGCTTCTTAGGTAATTGTGAAAATTATTCCAATGAAAGGATGGTTTTAATGTAACTAAAATAAGAATTCGGTAAGAGAAGATCACATGACAAAATGAACACTAACAAAATAAAGATAATGACAAAAATGATTTACCAGGCTAGTAATAGGTTGCCTACTTTTTCTTTTTGGATAAATATGTCAGGTCTGAGTTTTTTATCGTAACTGCTTCAGCAAACCGAAGAGAAGCGGTGCTCCTTTGTCTGCCAATGATTTTGGAGGCTTGAGGAGTATCAATGGTGTGTCCAGTGACAGGTAAATGCCAAGTTATTACACTGTTAATAGCCATTGCGCCTCTCAGTCCCAAGTTTTTTGGGACATGCTCGGAGACGCTAACATGCACTCTTCTCTCTGTTCTTTCAATGCATGTGCTTTGGCACGTTCATGTAAATTGGTAAATGCAGTTGGATCTAATGAAAAAAGTGAACCTGTTCATGCGCGGTCAAAAACACATTCGCCGCAAAAATGTCTGCAGCAGAGTTTTTCTCATTTATAACAGTTTCTATCCATTGAGTCTCCAAAATGGTTTTGAACGAACCCATTTTGACCGCTCACGCAAACTTTTCTCACTTGTTATAGTATCTAATGCGTGGAGTAACCGTAATATTCCAGACATAAATCTATTGTTATTACTTTTCTCTATTTTGATACGAAAGGTTGAAAAAACAAAGCGGATGATGCATTATTTACGCTCACTTCTGTTTCAACTCATCAGTATATGGTATGCCAGAACTAAAAAACTGCAGGATTCGGTGTGGATTGTTGTGAGGCCGTAAAATTCAGTTCTCTCACTCTTCAGCTATGTCTACTGTCAATTTAACTCACCAGTGGGTGAAATAACAATGTTGCAGAGTTATTCAGCATCATCCCTTCCATCCACAGGCAAGTTTGTTTGTGGCGACTTCAACATGCCTAGAATTTTCTGGTTTCCGGTCGAAGCGCCGGAAAGTTTGGAATCATTTATTGGATATCTAAAGCTTGGATAGTGGACTCAATATGTCAGTAGCCCTATCGAAAATCAAAAACCATCACATCACGTCCGGACTATTGTAAGGCTGGCTGGAAGAACTTCAAAGATCGCCTAAACAATGATTGGGGAACTTTCTTCACTGTAAACAATACTTAGATTATCATCCTATCCTGTATATCGGTCACACTTTACTCTATGAAAATAATTTTGACTGACACTTGTTTAGTTAATACATACATATAGCAGACTTCATTTCCTACATATCTTATATGTAAGGACCCAGCAGTTGAAATTGACGCGTCTTTATCTCTGAATTATACTAATTGAGATATAGATATTTCACTGATCAGCACTTCCTTATGCCATCACTAAGCACCTTTTATCTGACATACGTTATATACACATAGTTCCCGATCCTAGTATTAATCCGGTTAATACGTAATAATATTATACTCTTATACTATATTTTAGACAAGATCTTTACTCACCCAGCTTTAAATTATGTCAAGTAAATCTAGTAAAAGAGATTTTCAACAAAATTTCAAGCCTACTAAAAGGTCAAAGTCTGTAACTCCTATGACTGATTACTCAGTGTCTAACAATCATAAACCCTCAGCTTTTGAACCCTATCCACAAATATCACTAACACTACCTGATTCTCCATGTAACAACCCATCTATCTCTTCGTGCAGTATGTCAACGGTAAGACTAGTTGACATAAAAAGCGAAATATTCATGTGCATCGAAAAGTCGCCACAGTCTAACAGACAGCATGCTTAACTAAGGCCTAGATCCAAAATACCAAAAACCAAGGAGTCTAACAGTTTATCTCACACTTACGAGAATACTGATCGACATAGTACTGATATTCGTCAGTTACAAAACTCCCCAACCGAAATTAACATTCGACTTAACCAACTAGAATCCCTCACACATATGGGGTATTAATACTGATAAAAATCTTGAACAACTCACTAAAGCTGAGTTCATTTTAGAGTTTGTGGTTGGAGAAGTGACGAAAAGTGTGATGTCTTCTCACCCTCTCCTGTTTAAGTTTAGCTGTTGTAACTACACCAAACAATTTATTGACTGGAGCAAAAATATTAGCTCAATAATTCCATACAAAAGCATAAAAGTCCCTCCTGACCTAACGTCCAGTCAACGTCGTATAAGAATACGTGAAGCAATAGAATCGTATGATAGAGTTATAGTAAATAACCAGCTAAAGACAGCATGCAACACAGTGAATGATATAAAGCACATGGAATACAAGCATGATGTCATACCACAAACGGCAGGTCAATCCGTAGATCTAGATGAGTCTGCAGATCAGAAACCTTTGGATAAGATACGGTCTCCAACTGTCACTTAAAAGCATGACGGCTTCTCTGATCCTGGCTGTTAGCTCAGTAAAGTACTGAAGTGTGAGCCGTGTGACGAAACACATCCAACTAAACATATTTATTTAAAAATTGGTTCCCCTAATGATACTCTATAAGACGACTCAAGTAAACCTTAGTTCATCTCACAAAGGCAACGAAACTTCGGCTCTGACAAAAAAGTGTGGAGGGACAAAATCCTCAATATTGAATAGGGAAACACGTAAGATTTAGACCAAATGTTCTGTGGGTATCCTAACAACAGTGAAAAGGTTCTACCCGCTGATATTATGTAACTTGCCATCAACACCTGTAAGTCGCAAAACAGGTAGTAGGCTTGAGCGTAACAAACCTTCTTACACGCACACTAACAAAAACTACCAGAGTATTGATCACTCCACTCACCCTCTAAAGCCCAAAACCATTAATAAGCATGGTAATTACAGGTTCCTCACCCCACATTCTATCTACATTTCCCAGGATCACAATTGTAATCGCTCTCAAAAAGAGAATTTTCAACACCAACCCACAACATAGAAACAGCTTCCATGTGTAATAGCAGACGTAACTACCTCCAGTTACGTGCGGCAGACCCTTGATGATGCAACGGATATTCTAGTTTTACAACTAGATACCAGTAGCACCTTCTATGTTCGATCGTTACCAGTCAGATAGAAATCAGAAGTCGGGCGAGAATAGGCAGGAAAGATATATTTGATTCGTTACCAATATATCGAGGACCTTTTCTATGAGCTGGCTAATGAAACGTAGGAGCTGTGTCCCACGCAGTATTGAAACGTGATCTGGTGCGGATGCATGACCGAAAGCCTTCAGCTAAACAAGTCCACTTAAACAACGTGGTCAGCATCCAATGTCGAACACTTAATGAGCTATTGATTTTGGGGAATTATTTACAGCTACAGATCACTCCCCCCCTAGTGAGGTAGTGATGCCCCTAAGACGTGACCAGCCAGAAGTTTAAACCCAACGAGTTTGTCGTTGGTAAACACTCTTCTGATAGCTTGCTTCGTTTAGCAGCGTCTGGTCGTCTTTCCTTAAACTATGGGACCAAAATGTACAACGTAGCAATAAAGAAATATAGTACAATGAAAATTTCGGTTCCTTGCGAAACTTCGTCGTTCTTTTCCAGCCGTCCTGGAAAAGAGGAAAAATAAAACGTGTGAGTGCATGTCGAAAATACACTCGTACTTGCGTAAGGACACAAGATGAGCGGAAAAAAATAAACTGATACACTTACAAACAGTGTAAAAGCGATCGGAAAAAAAGGTTTTCTTTTGGTTTTTTCAATATATAAATATATATACGCTCAAAAAAATGTTTTTTTTTTTTATATAAATAAAAAAATGAGCATATTAAAAAAAATTTATAATAAACTTTGAAAGGGTAATTCAAGATAAAGCTTATGTCCTACGTGCAATATTCGTTAAGATGTTCTGGAAATCTTACTCGTCTTCCAGAACGCGTTGTTTTAGGTTTTTCTATCGACGTTGACGAAGTATCAAGTTGTGTGTCGGTTGTCGTGTAGGGTACTACGAGTGTAGTAGCTGTGTCGTTTGCTTGTACCGAAGGAAAATCGACGTAGATAGGGTTTCCTTCTAGGTACGCAGCTTTGAGTCGATCGATACTGATGCTATCGTTCGTACCGTTCTTATCGACTACATAGTACTTAGGTTCGCGTTGAAGAACTTTGAAGGGTCCTTCGTATGCTGATTCGAGGGGTCGTCGATGTGAGTCTCGACGAACGAAGACGTGTGTACTATGTCGTAATTCGGGTTGAACGAAAACATCAGTTGATTGAGGTCGAGTGTGAGCAGGTTTAACTGAACGCATAGCGTTTGTAAGCCTACTCGTGTAAGAGTTTAGATCCATGTTCAATGAAGAAGCTGAAGGATCCACGAATTCTCCTGGGAGTCGGAGTGTCGTTCCGTAAACGAGTTGAGATGCCGTGTATCCAATGTCAGCTTTCACTGCATTGCGGATACCTAGCAAGACGAGTGGAAGAGCGTCTGTCCACTGTGAAACGTTTGAAGCTGATAATGAAGCTTTTAGTTGTCGATGAAAACGTTCTACCAACCCGTTTGCTTGTGGGTGGTAGGCGGTCGTTCGGAAACGCGTGATTCCTAATAGTGAGGTCAGACAACGGAAAAGTCCAGATTCGAATTGGCGTCCGCGGTCTGTAGTGATTGTGGAAGGGCAGCCGAAATTTGCTACCCATCGTTCGACGAAAGCACGGGCCACGGTTTCAGCAGTAATGTCCTTAATCGGTACTGCTTCTGGCCATCGCGTGAAACGGTCTACGCATGTCAGGAGATATGAGTATCCGTTCGAGTCGGGTAAGGGTCCTACTAAATCTATATGGACGTGGTCGAAACGAGCGTCAGGGGTTTTGAAAGAGCCTAAGGGACATTTGTTATGTCTTATGACCTTAGATTTCTGACAGCTTACACAGGAGCGTGCCCACTCCCTCACGTCTTTATTCATGCCAGGCCAACAAAAGCGTTCGGCTATAAGTTCGATTGTTGCACGAGCACCTGGATGAGAAAGATTGTGCAACGTATTGAAGACGTTGCGGCGATAATGTTTTGGTACAATTGGACGATCCCTACCTGTAGATGTGTCACAGAGTAAGGTTTCCTTACCTGTTCCCATCTGCCTAATACTTAGTTTAAGAGTTGTCGAGGATAACTCATGCTGAAGATCAATGTCTTCTTTTTGAAGCTGAGCGAGTTTAAGAAGGTCGATTCCTTGGAAACTGTTCAAGGAATTTATTCGAGACAAGGCGTCTGCAACTACATTGTTAGCTCCAGAAATATGTTGTATGTCTGAAGTAAACTGCGAAATGTAGTCGAGTTGTCGAGACTCTCGCGGTGAGTACTTGTCTGAAGATGAATTTAAAGAGAAGGTAAGAGGTTTGTGATCGGTAAAAAGTGTGAATTCTCTTCCTTCGATGGAATGTTGGAAATGCCGTACAGCACAATACATAGCTAGGAGTTCCCTACCGAACGTGCTGTACCTAGCTTCAGCGTCTAGCAACCGTCTCGAGAAAAATCCTAAAGGTTGCCACGAGTTGTTAACCCATTGTTGTAAGACTGCTCCGATTGCTGAGTCGGATGCGTCTACGGCGATACTAATGGGCGCTTGACTGTCCTGATGAGCAAGCAAGGTTGCTTTAGCGATGTGTTCCTTAACTGTGGAAAATGCTTTACGGGCTATGTCGTCTAAACTAATTGATTTCGCATTTCCACGAAGCTGATCGGTCAACGGTTTCATTAGGGATGCGCATTTAGGTATGAACCGTCTATAGAAACTTACGAGTCCGTTAAAAGTTCGTAACTGCTTGATCGTGGTCGGTTCTGGGTAATCCAGAATGGCCGCCACTTTGCTCCTAAGTGGTCGGATGCCTTGAGCATCAATAGTGTGTCCTAAGAAGTCTAAGCAGTTAGTTCCGATTTGGCATTTCTGAATGTTGACAGTAATGCCATGCCTTTGGAGTCGATCGAAAACAATGTCCAGATGCTTGAGATGCGATTCTCTGTCCGGACTTGCTATTAGACAGTCATCAACATACGCATGTACGAAGTTGAGACCTCGGAAGACGTCGTCTATAAACCTTTGGAAGGTTTGAGCCGCATTTCTTAAACCAAAAGGCATTCGTAGAAATTCGTAAAGACCGAAGGGAGTGATGATGGCGGTTTTAGGAATGTCGTCAGGTGCCATCGGGATTTGAATACTCAAGCTTGCATGCCTGCAGGTCGACTCTAGAGGATCCCACCAGTCTTCTCCGTACCATCCTCAGTCGAATGGTCAAGCAGAAAGATTTGTGGATACTATAAAACGAGCTCTAGTCAAAGGGGGAGGAGGGGCTATCCCAGAGCAAGTAATCAGCAAGTTCCTTATGTCTTACAGAGTTACCCCCAATCCGGCAGTACCCGAAGGTAAGTCACCAGCCGAGTGTATGTTCAGAAGGGAAATCCGAACAGTCTTTAGCAGTGTGTTGCCTCCTAGAAAGACAAGTGAACCTAGGAATGAGTATCATACGGTCACTCGTAGCTTCAAGGTAGGTGAAAGGGTACTGGTTAAATCGTATCAAGGTGAAAGGAGGTGGGAACCAGGTATGATAGAACGTCGAATCGGAAGTGTATTGTATCTAATCCGAAGAAATGTCGGAACTTGTATAAGACACATCAATCAAGTTCGAAGGGATGGCATAACACTGATGCCACAAAGCCGACTCCCATTTCATTTGCTCGTGGATTCATCTCCAAAAAGCCTTCAGGCACGCGAATATGGAAAAGATAAACGACGCAAGGGCGAAGCGACAAAACCTTCGAGAGTGATGAATCGCAAGAGAAATGCGGTAACTCAATTCCAGGTGGATCCGAGAAAAAGGTTTTATACAACAGACTTTAAAGGGGGGAGGTGTGAGGATGGCCTACAGGTGATGTCGAGGAAGCTCTAAGAAGCCAAGAAGGAGCCGGACATATTTCATCCAATCAGCTTTTGGAAGAATATTCTAGAATTGCTGCGTGGAGCTTCCCTATTGGACAATGCCGATAACTCCCTGTGTGCGGATTGGACAACTAATTATGATGATTTTGTTTCTACTAAAAACTATAAATACCTGACAATTTTGTACCATAATCGACACTGTTTGGAATAACATTCCTTCCACTTGTCTTCTGTCTTTTGATTTGTGACTTGGGAGGTTTCTGGCGTTCGAGTGTTCAAATATCATGCTATAGACTAAGAATTCTAAGTTTGAGATACAACAACTGGCGACGGGGTTAGCTGATCAAGATGTCATTTACCTTTGAACAATTTGAAGCCTTGCTGGAGCGTCAAGAAAAACGTTTCGAACAGTTCCAGGTTCGTATTATAGAGTTTTTAACCCAAATATTGAACCTAAGTCAAAATAGTGTTACAGATGATGCTTCCAAATCTAATGTCAACCATATTATTAATTCTATCCATGAATTTAATTTCGATGGTTCGGCTGGTATCACTTTTGAAACCTGGTTCAAGAAATACGAAGGTTTATTCAAGGTCGACCTCAGAAGACTTGGTGACGCCGACAATGTCAGAATACCCTTAAGAAATCTTGGCACAGTTGAACATGAACGCTACAGTAATTTCATCCTTCCAAAGAACCCAAGAGACTTTTCTTTTGATGAAGCAATTGAGATTTTGTCACAAATCTTTGCTGAACAGTCATCCTTATTCAATATTCGTTATCAATGACTGAAGATAACAAAAGCAGCTGATGATGATTGGGTGAAGCATGCAGGTTTAGTAAATCGTGAGTGTGAATGCTTCAAATTATCATCAATGACAGATCAGTTTAAATGTCTCGTACTCGTGTGTAGCCTACAGTCTTCCGAAGATGCTGATATCAGAACCAGAATTTTGAGTAAAATTGAACGGTGTCCGAAGATAACACTACAAGAAGTTACTAAAGAGTGCCAAAGACTGGTAAACTTGAAACATGATACATGGTTGAAAATAATAACCGTTTGCCACATGTTCATGCTGTAAGCGAAAAGAAAGAATTCTACCCAAGAAAAACGTCGCTCGCAGACAACCAGCCCCCATCTTCATGCTGGTCATGTGGAGGTTGGCACTATCAGAGGTTCTGCCCGTACAAAGAACATCGTTGCAGAAAATGTCATCGAAAGGGGCATAAAGAAACAAACTGCAGAAGAAGAACCCATAAACGACATTTGTCGAAATTATACTTCGAGAAATACAGGTCGGCGCATTAACCAACAAAATATTGGTATCACGTAACCGTGCACGAAATTACCGCCGAAGAAAGTACGCAACCTTGAATATTAATAAACAGCATGCTCGTCTTCAACTGGATACAGCATCTGATATTACTCTAATCAGCCCAGAAACTTGGAGTAAGATTGGGCGACCCACAGTGCATGGAACAACACATTTAGCACACAGTGCATCCGGTGGAAAGTTAAACATTGTTGGAGAAATATCATGTATTGTTTCTAAAGGTGCTGCGACGACAAATGCAACCGTATACCTCACGAAGAATCCAGCACTTGACTTATTGGGATTAGACCTTATAGAAACACTTGAACTAGCAGAACACTCTAATAATAGCATCTGCAGACGAGTTATTACTGACAACTCCTCAGAGTGTAACCAGAAAAATACCGTGCTGCAAAGATATCACAACGTTTTTGAAGAAGAATTGGGAGAATGTACGAGGACCAAAGCCTTGTTAACCCTCAAACCTGATGCTACTTCCGTTTTTCGGCCTAAAAGACCTGCGCCCTACGCAGCGCTACCGATTGTTGAACAAGAATTAGAACGACTGCAAAGAAGTGGAATTATAGAACCAGTGAGCTTTTCTGATTAGGCAGCACCAGTAGTAATTGTTAGAAAGCCCAATGTAAGTATCCGATTATGCGCAAATTATTCGACTGGATTAAATGACGCAATCGAAGCTCATCAGTACCCCTTACCATTACCAGAAGACTTATTTGCGAAACTTAACGGGGGTAAGTATTTTGCAAAACTAGACCTATCAGAAGCATATTTACAGATTCCAGTAGCGGAAGAGTGTAAGCATTAATTGACAACAAACACTCATAAAGGGTTGTTCCGATATAATAGACTTCCGTTTGGAGTAAAGACTGCCCTTCAATCTTTCAACAAGTTATGGGTACCATGCTACAATATATTCCTGGCACTGCGGCCTATCTTGACGACATACTAATCATGGGTACAGATTATGCTGACCTAGAGAAGAAGGTAGATATGGTTCTCAGACGCATAGCAGATTTTGGGTTCTCATTACGTACTGAAAAATGTGATTTCTACATGGAACAACCCCGCTATTTGGGATTCATAATCGATAAAGGCGGAAGAAAACCTGACCTTGAAAACGTCGAGGCTATCAAGTACATGCCCCCACCAACCGATGTATCAACTTTACGCTCTTTCTTGGGAATGGTTAGTCATTACGGAGTTTTTCTTCCAGAACAGCATCGCCTTCGTGCTCCTCTTAATGGGTTGCTGAAAAAAGATACCAAATGGTTCTGGTCATCTGAGTGCTAGGAAGCTTTCCTAAAACTAAAACAACTGCTATCGTCAAATCTTCTGCTCACACACTATGATCCAGATCATTCCATCATAGTCGCAGCAGATGCGTCCAAATACGGAATCGGCGCAGTGATTTCACGTACCTACCCAGACAGGTCTGAGAAGGCAATCGCCCACGCTGCACGGTCGCTGACGATGATAGAAAGAAACTACAGTCAGATAGAAAAAGAGGCCCTCTATTATATTCGCTGTAAAGAAGTTCCACAAGGTGTTATTTGGCAGACAATTTACCTTACTAACAGACCATAAACCGTTGCTGACAGTTTTTGGATCGAAGAAAGTTATACCCGTATATACAGCAAATCGTCTACAGAGATGGGAAACTACACTGCCGGGCTATGATTTCAAGATAAAGTACCAACCAACAACGGATTTTGGACAGGCAGATGCCCTCTCAGGACTAATAAGTTTCCATACAAAAAAGAAGAGGAGGTGCTTGTGGCTGCCGTAGATGTGGAGGCCGAGGTTCACACAGTATTAGCAGACGCAGTTTCCGGACTTCCGGTCACATTCGAAGGTATTAAAGGTGCTAGTGAGAAAGGTAACGTGTTGGAGGTTGTTCACCACTTCATACTCAACAAATGGCCTTCGTCTAGATTACATGGAGAACTCTTACAATATTTCCGTCGACGAGACTCATTGACAGTTGTGGATTCCTGCATCGTGTTTGGCCACCGTATTGTTATCCCCAGAAATCTTTGAAAACAAGTCCTTAAGCAGTTCCACAGCGGGCACCCGGGGATAAGTAAAATGAAGTCATTAGCTCGAAGCTACGCATACTGGCCATCAATGGACCATGGTATAGAGCAAAAGTGTCGCAGTTGTTCGTCCTGTTTAGTGGCCGCAAAGAACCCAAATAAAGCTGAACCGCAACCATGGCCAAAACCAGACGTTTTCTGGCAAAGAATACACACTGGCTTTGCCGGTCCAATACAAGGCAGGAATTACTTTGTTGTTGTCGACGCCTTCACAAAATGGCCAGAAGTATACGACATGCCGAAAATGACGTCAGGGAGTACAATAAGAAAATTGTCAGGATTGTTAGCTTGTTTTGGGGTTCCGGAGATCTTAATGACTGACAACGGTACCCAGTTCATATCATCTGTTTTTAAACAGTCTTCTCCGTACCATCCTCAGTCGAATGGTCAAGCAGAAAGATTTGTGGATACTATAAAACGAGCTCTAGTCAAAGGGGGAGGAGGGGCTATCCCAGAGCAAGTAATCAGCAAGTTCCTTATGTCTTACAGAGTTACCCCCAATCCGGCAGTACCCGAAGGTAAGTCACCAGCCGAGTGTATGTTCGGAAGGGAAATCCGAACAGTCTTTAGCAGTGTGTTGCCTCCTAGAAAGACAAGTGAACCTAGGAATGAGTATCATACGGTCACTCGTAGCTTCAAGGTAGGTGAAAGGGTACTGGTTAAATCGTATCAAGGTGAAAGGAGGTGGGAACCAGGTATGATAGAACGTCGAATCGGAAGTGTATTGTATCTAATCCGAAGAAATGTCGGAACTTGTATAGACACATCAATCAAGTTCGAAGGGATGGCATAACACTGATGCCACAAAGCCGACTCCCATTTCATTTGCTCGTGGATTCATCTCCAAAAAGCCTTCAGGCACGCGAATATGGAAAAGATAAACGACGCAAGGGCGAAGCGACAAAACCTTCGAGAGTGATGAATCGCAAGAGAAATGCGGTAACTCAATTCCAGGTGGATCCGAGAAAAAGGTTTTATACAACAGACTTTAAAGGGGGGAGGTGTGAGGATGGCCTACAGGTGATGTCGAGGAAGCTCTAAGAAGCCAAGAAGGAGCCGGACATATTTCATCCAATCAGCTTTTGGAAGAATATTCTAGAATTGCTGCGTGGAGCTTCCCTATTGGACAATGCCGATAACTCCCTGTGTGCGGATTGGACAACTAATTATGATGATTTTGTTTCTACTAAAAACTATAAATACCTGACAATTTTGTACCATAATCGACACTGTTTGGAATAACATTCCTTCCACTTGTCTTCTGTCTTTTGATTTGTGACTTGGGAGGTTTCTGGCGTTCGAGTGTTCAAATATCATGCTATAGACTAAGAATTCTAAGTTTGAGATACAACAACTGGCGACGGGGTTAGCTGATCAAGATGTCATTTACCTTTGAACAATTTGAAGCCTTGCTGGAGCGTCAAGAAAAACGTTTCGAACAGTTCCAGGTTCGTATTATAGAGTTTTTAACCCAAATATTGAACCTAAGTCAAAATAGTGTTACAGATGATGCTTCCAAATCTAATGTCAACCATATTATTAATTCTATCCATGAATTTAATTTCGATGGTTCGGCTGGTATTACTTTTGAAACCTGGTTCAAGAAATACGAAGGTTTATTCAAGGTCGACCTCAGAAGACTTGGTGACGCCGACAATGTCAGAATACCCTTAAGAAATCTTGGCACAGTTGAACATGAACGCTACAGTAATTTCATCCTTCCAAAGAACCCAAGAGACTTTTCTTTTGATGAAGCAATTGAGATTTTGTCACAAATCTTTGCTGAACAGTCATCCTTATTCAATATTCGTTATCAATGACTGAAGATAACAAAAGCAGCTGATGATGATTGGGTGAAGCATGCAGGTTTAGTAAATCGTGAGTGTGAATGCTTCAAATTATCATCAATGACAGATCAGTTTAAATGTCTCGTACTCGTGTGTAGCCTACAGTCTTCCGAAGATGCTGATATCAGAACCAGAATTTTGAGTAAAATTGAACGGTGTCCGAAGATAACACTACAAGAAGTTACTAAAGAGTGCCAAAGACTGGTAAACTTGAAACATGATACATGGTTGAAAATAATAACCGTTTGCCACATGTTCATGCTGTAAGCGAAAAGAAAGAATTCTACCCAAGAAAAACGTCGCTCGCAGACAACCAGCCCCCATCTTCATGCTGGTCATGTGGAGGTTGGCACTATCAGAGGTTCTGCCCGTACAAAGAACATCGTTGCAGAAAATGTCATCGAAAGGGGCATAAAGAAACAAACTGCAGAAGAAGAACCCATAAACGACATTTGTCGAAATTATACTTCGAGAAATACAGGTCGGCGCATTAACCAACAAAATATTGGTATCACGTAACCGTGCACGAAATTACCGCCGAAGAAAGTACGCAACCTTGAATATTAATAAACAGCATGCTCGTCTTCAACTGGATACAGCATCTGATATTACTCTAATCAGCCCAGAAACTTGGAGTAAGATTGGGCGACCCACAGTGCATGGAACAACACATTTAGCACACAGTGCATCCGGTGGAAAGTTAAACATTGTTGGAGAAATATCATGTATTGTTTCTAAAGGTGCTGCGACGACAAATGCAACCGTATACCTCACGAAGAATCCAGCACTTGACTTATTGGGATTAGACCTTATAGAAACACTTGAACTAGCAGAACATTCTAATAATAGCATCTGCAGACGAGTTATTACTGACAACTCCTCAGAGTGTAACCAGAAAAATACCGTGCTGCAAAGATATCACAACGTTTTTGAAGAAGAATTGGGAGAATGTACGAGGACCAAAGCCTTGTTAACCCTCAAACCTGGTGCTACTTCCGTTTTTCGGCCTAAAAGACCTGCGCCCTACGCAGCGCTACCGATTGTTGAACAAGAATTAGAACGACTGCAAAGAAGTGGAATTATAGAACCAGTGAGCTTTTCTGATTAGGCAGCACCAGTAGTAATTGTTAGAAAGCCCAATGTAAGTATCCGATTATGCGCAAATTATTCGACTGGATTAAATGACGCAATCGAAGCTCATCAGTACCCCTTACCATTACCAGAAGACTTATTTGCGAAACTTAACGGGGGTAAGTATTTTGCAAAACTAGACCTATCAGAAGCATATTTACAGATTCCAGTAGCGGAAGAGTGTAAGCATTAATTGACAACAAACACTCATAAAGGGTTGTTCCGATATAATAGACTTCCGTTTGGAGTAAAGACTGCCCTTCAATCTTTCAACAAGTTATGGGTACCATGCTACAATATATTCCTGGCACTGCGGCCTATCTTGACGACATACTAATCATGGGTACAGATTATGCTGACCTAGAGAAGAAGGTAGATATGGTTCTCAGACGCATAGCAGATTTTGGGTTCTCATTACGTACTGAAAAATGTGATTTCTACATGGAACAATTCCGCTATTTGGGATTCATAATCGATAAAGGCGGAAGAAAACCTGACCTTGAAAACGTCGAGGCTATCAAGTACATGCCCCCACCAACCGATGTATCAACTTTACGCTCTTTCTTGGGAATGGTTAGTCATTACGGAGTTTTTCTTCCAGAACAGCATCGCCTTCGTGCTCCTCTTAATGGGTTGCTGAAAAAAGATACCAAATGGTTCTGGTCATCTGAGTGCTAGGAAGCTTTCCTAAAACTAAAACAGCTGCTATCGTCAAATCTTCTGCTCACACACTATGATCCAGATCATTCCATCATAGTCGCAGCAGATGCGTCCAAATACGGAATCGGCGCAGTGATTTCACGTACCTACCCAGACAGGTCTGAGAAGGCAATCGCCCACGCTGCACGGTCGCTGACGATGATAGAAAGAAACTACAGTCAGATAGAAAAAGAGGCCCTCTATTATATTCGCTGTAAAGAAGTTCCACAAGGTGTTATTTGGCAGACAATTTACCTTACTAACAGACCATAAACCGTTGCTGACAGTTTTTGGATCGAAGAAAGTTATACCCGTATATACAGCAAATCGTCTACAGAGATGGGAAACTACACTGCCGGGCTATGATTTCAAGATAAAGTACCAACCAACAACGGATTTTGGACAGGCAGATGCCCTCTCAGGACTAATAAGTTTCCATACAAAAAAGAAGAGGAGGTGCTTGTGGCTGCCGTAGATGTGGAGGCCGAGGTTCACACAGTATTAGCAGACGCAGTTTCCGGACTTCCGGTCACATTCGAAGGTATTAAAGGTGCTAGTGAGAAAGGTAACGTGTTGGAGGTTGTTCACCACTTCATACTCAACAAATGGCCTTCGTCTAGATTACATGGAGAACTCTTACAATATTTCCGTCGACGAGACTCATTGACAGTTGTGGATTCCTGCATCGTGTTTGGCCACCGTATTGTTATCCCCAGAAATCTTTGAAAACAAGTCCTTAAGCAGTTCCACAGCGGGCACCCGGGGATAAGTAAAATGAAGTCATTAGCTCGAAGCTACGCATACTGGCCATCAATGGACCATGGTATAGAGCAAAAGTGTCGCAGTTGTTCGTCCTGTTTAGTGGCCGCAAAGAACCCAAATAAAGCTGAACCGCAACCATGGCCAAAACCAGACGTTTTCTGGCAAAGAATACACACTGGCTTTGCCGGTCCAATACAAGGCAGGAATTACTTTGTTGTTGTCGACGCCTTCACAAAATGGCCAGAAGTATACGACATGCCGAAAATGACGTCAGGGAGTACAATAAGAAAATTGTCAGGATTGTTAGCTTGTTTTGGGGTTCCGGAGATCTTAATGACTGACAACGGTACCCAGTTCATATCATCTGTTTTTAAACAGTCTTCTCCGTACCATCCTCAGTCGAATGGTCAAGCAGAAAGATTTGTGGATACTATAAAACGAGCTCTAGTCAAAGGGGGAGGAGGGGCTATCCCAGAGCAAGTAATCAGCAAGTTCCTTATGTCTTACAGAGTTACCCCCAATCCGGCAGTACCCGAAGGTAAGTCACCAGCCGAGTGTATGTTCGGAAGGGAAATCCGAACAGTCTTTAGCAGTGTGTTGCCTCCTAGAAAGACAAGTGAACCTAGGAATGAGTATCATACGGTCACTCGTAGCTTCAAGGTAGGTGAAAGGGTACTGGTTAAATCGTATCAAGGTGAAAGGAGGTGGGAACCAGGTATGATAGAACGTCGAATCGGAAGTGTATTGTATCTAATCCGAAGAAATGTCGGAACTTGTATAGACACATCAATCAAGTTCGAAGGGATGGCATAACACTGATGCCACAAAGCCGACTCCCATTTCATTTGCTCGTGGATTCATCTCCAAAAAGCCTTCAGGCACGCGAATATGGAAAAGATAAACGACGCAAGGGCGAAGCGACAAAACCTTCGAGAGTGATGAATCGCAAGAGAAATGCGGTAACTCAATTCCAGGTGGATCCGAGAAAAAGGTTTTATACAACAGACTTTAAAGGGGGGAGGTGTGAGGATGGCCTACAGGTGATGTCGAGGAAGCTCTAAGAAGCCAAGAAGGAGCCGGACATATTTCATCCAATCAGCTTTTGGAAGAATATTCTAGAATTGCTGCGTGGAGCTTCCCTATTGGACAATGCCGATAACTCCCTGTGTGCGGATTGGACAACTAATTATGATGATTTTGTTTCTACTAAAAACTATAAATACCTGACAATTTTGTACCATAATCGACACTGTTTGGAATAACATTCCTTCCACTTGTCTTCTGTCTTTTGATTTGTGACTTGGGAGGTTTCTGGCGTTCGAGTGTTCAAATATCATGCTATAGACTAAGAATTCTAAGTTTGAGATACAACAACTGGCGACGGGGTTAGCTGATCAAGATGTCATTTACCTTTGAACAATTTGAAGCCTTGCTGGAGCGTCAAGAAAAACGTTTCGAACAGTTCCAGGTTCGTATTATAAAGTTTTTAACCCAAATATTGAACCTAAGTCAAAATAGTGTTACAGATGATGCTTCCAAATCTAATGTCAACCATATTATTAATTCTATCCATGAATTTAATTTCGATGGTTCGGCTGGTATCACTTTTGAAACCTGGTTCAAGAAATACGAAGGTTTATTCAAGGTCGACCTCAGAAGACTTGGTGACGCCGACAATGTCAGAATACCCTTAAGAAATCTTGGCACAGTTGAACATGAACGCTACAGTAATTTCATCCTTCCAAAGAACCCAAGAGACTTTTCTTTTGATGAAGCAATTGAGATTTTGTCACAAATCTTTGCTGAACAGTCATCCTTATTCAATATTCGTTATCAATGACTGAAGATAACAAAAGCAGCTGATGATGATTGGGTGAAGCATGCAGGTTTAGTAAATCGTGAGTGTGAATGCTTCAAATTATCATCAATGACAGATCAGTTTAAATGTCTCGTACTCGTGTGTAGCCTACAGTCTTCCGAAGATGCTGATATCAGAACCAGAATTTTGAGTAAAATTGAACGGTGTCCGAAGATAACACTACAAGAAGTTACTAAAGAGTGCCAAAGACTGGTAAACTTGAAACATGATACATGGTTGAAAATAATAACCGTTTGCCACATGTTCATGCTGTAAGCGAAAAGAAAGAATTCTACCCAAGAAAAACGTCGCTCGCAGACAACCAGCCCCCATCTTCATGCTGGTCATGTGGAGGTTGGCACTATCAGAGGTTCTGCCCGTACAAAGAACATCGTTGCAGAAAATGTCATCGAAAGGGGCATAAAGAAACAAACTGCAGAAGAAGAACCCATAAACGACATTTGTCGAAATTATACTTCGAGAAATACAGGTCGGCGCATTAACCAACAAAATATTGGTATCACGTAACCGTGCACGAAATTACCGCCGAAGAAAGTACGCAACCTTGAATATTAATAAACAGCGTGCTCGTCTTCAACTGGATACAGCATCTGATATTACTCTAATCAGCCCAGAAACTTGGAGTAAGATTGGGCGACCCACAGTGCATGGAACAACACATTTAGCACACAGTGCATCCGGTGGAAAGTTAAACATTGTTGGAGAAATATCATGTATTGTTTCTAAAGGTGCTGCGACGACAAATGCAACCGTATACCTCACGAAGAATCCAGCACTTGACTTATTGGGATTAGACCTTATAGAAACACTTGAACTAGCAGAACATTCTAATAATAGCATCTGCAGACGAGTTATTACTGACAACTCCTCAGAGTGTAACCAGAAAAATACCGTGCTGCAAAGATATCACAACGTTTTTGAAGAAGAATTGGGAGAATGTACGAGGACCAAAGCCTTGTTAACCCTCAAACCTGGTGCTACTTCCGTTTTTCGGCCTAAAAGACCTGCGCCCTACGCAGCGCTACCGATTGTTGAACAAGAATTAGAACGACTGCAAAGAAGTGGAATTATAGAACCAGTGAGCTTTTCTGATTAGGCAGCACCAGTAGTAATTGTTAGAAAGCCCAATGTAAGTATCCGATTATGCGCAAATTATTCGACTGGATTAAATGACGCAATCGAAGCTCATCAGTACCCCTTACCATTACCAGAAGACTTATTTGCGAAACTTAACGGGGGTAAGTATTTTGCAAAACTAGACCTATCAGAAGCATATTTACAGATTCCAGTAGCGGAAGAGTGTAAGCATTAATTGACAACAAACACTCATAAAGGGTTGTTCCGATATAATAGACTTCCGTTTGGAGTAAAGACTGCCCTTCAATCTTTCAACAAGTTATGGGTACCATGCTACAATATATTCCTGGCACTGCGGCCTATCTTGACGACATACTAATCATGGGTACAGATTATGCTGACCTAGAGAAGAAGGTAGATATGGTTCTCAGACGCATAGCAGATTTTGGGTTCTCATTACGTACTGAAAAATGTGATTTCTACATGGAACAACCCCGCTATTTGGGATTCATAATCGATAAAGGCGGAAGAAAACCTGACCTTGAAAACGTCGAGGCTATCAAGTACATGCCCCCACCAACCGATGTATCAACTTTACGCTCTTTCTTGGGAATGGTTAGTCATTACGGAGTTTTTCTTCCAGAACAGCATCGCCTTCGTGCTCCTCTTAATGGGTTGCTGAAAAAAGATACCAAATGGTTCTGGTCATCTGAGTGCTAGGAAGCTTTCCTAAAACTAAAACAACTGCTATCGTCAAATCTTCTGCTCACACACTATGATCCAGATCATTCCATCATAGTCGCAGCAGATGCGTCCAAATACGGAATCGGCGCAGTGATTTCACGTACCTACCCAGACAGGTCTGAGAAGGCAATCGCCCACGCTGCACGGTCGCTGACGATGATAGAAAGAAACTACAGTCAGATAGAAAAAGAGGCCCTCTCTATTATATTCGCTGTAAAGAAGTTCCACAAGGTGTTATTTGGCAGACAATTTACCTTACTAACAGACCATAAACCGTTGCTGACAGTTTTTGGATCGAAGAAAGTTATACCCGTATATACAGCAAATCGTCTACAGAGATGGGAAACTACACTGCCGGGCTATGATTTCAAGATAAAGTACCAACCAACAACGGATTTTGGACAGGCAGATGCCCTCTCAGGACTAATAAGTTTCCATACAAAAAAGAAGAGGAGGTGCTTGTGGCTGCCGTAGATGTGGAGGCCGAGGTTCACACAGTATTAGCAGACGCAGTTTCCGGACTTCCGGTCACATTCGAAGGTATTAAAGGTGCTAGTGAGAAAGGTAACGTGTTGGAGGTTGTTCACCACTTCATACTCAACAAATGGCCTTCGTCTAGATTACATGGAGAACTCTTACAATATTTCCGTCGACGAGACTCATTGACAGTTGTGGATTCCTGCATCGTGTTTGGCCACCGTATTGTTATCCCCAGAAATCTTTGAAAACAAGTCCTTAAGCAGTTCCACAGCGGGCACCCGGGGATAAGTAAAATGAAGTCATTAGCTCGAAGCTACGCATACTGGCCATCAATGGACCATGGTATAGAGCAAAAGTGTCGCAGTTGTTCGTCCTGTTTAGTGGCCGCAAAGAACCCAAATAAAGCTGAACCGCAACCATGGCCAAAACCAGACGTTTTCTGGCAAAGAATACACACTGGCTTTGCCGGTCCAATACAAGGCAGGAATTACTTTGTTGTTGTCGACGCCTTCACAAAATGGCCAGAAGTATACGACATGCCGAAAATGACGTCAGGGAGTACAATAAGAAAATTGTCAGGATTGTTAGCTTGTTTTGGGGTTCCGGAGATCTTAATGACTGACAACGGTACCCAGTTCATATCATCTGTTTTTAAACAGTCTTCTCCGTACCATCCTCAGTCGAATGGTCAAGCAGAAAGATTTGTGGATACTATAAAACGAGCTCTAGTCAAAGGGGGAGGAGGGGCTATCCCAGAGCAAGTAATCAGCAAGTTCCTTATGTCTTACAGAGTTACCCCCAATCCGGCAGTACCCGAAGGTAAGTCACCAGCCGAGTGTATGTTCGGAAGGGAAATCCGAACAGTCTTTAGCAGTGTGTTGCCTCCTAGAAAGACAAGTGAACCTAGGAATGAGTATCATACGGTCACTCGTAGCTTCAAGGTAGGTGAAAGAGTACTGGTTAAATCGTATCAAGGTGAAAGGAGGTGGGAACCAGGTATGATAGAACGTCGAATCGGAAGTGTATTGTATCTAATCCGAAGAAATGTCGGAACTTGTATAAGACACATCAATCAAGTTCGAAGGGATGGCATAACACTGATGCCACAAAGCCGACTCCCATTTCATTTGCTCGTGGATTCATCTCCAAAAAGCCTTCAGGCACGCGAATATGGAAAAGATAAACGACGCAAGGGCGAAGCGACAAAACCTTCGAGAGTGATGAATCGCAAGAGAAATGCGGTAACTCAATTCCAGGTGGATCCGAGAAAAAGGTTTTATACAACAGACTTTAAAGGGGGGAGGTGTGAGGATGGCCTACAGGTGATGTCGAGGAAGCTCTAAGAAGCCAAGAAGGAGCCGGACATATTTCATCCAATCAGCTTTTGGAAGAATATTCTAGAATTGCTGCGTCGAGCTTCCCTATTGGACAATGCCGATAACTCCCTGTGTGCGGATTGGACAACTAATTATGATGATTTTGTTTCTACTAAAAACTATAAATACCTGACAATTTTGTACCATAATCGACACTGTTTGGAATAACATTCCTTCCACTTGTCTTCTGTCTTTTGATTTGTGACTTGGGAGGTTTCTGGCGTTCGAGTGTTCAAATATCATGCTATAGACTAAGAATTCTAAGTTTGAGATACAACAACTGGCGACGGGGTTAGCTGATCAAGATGTCATTTACCTTTGAACAATTTGAAGCCTTGCTGGAGCGTCAAGAAAAACGTTTCGAACAGTTCCAGGTTCGTATTATAGAGTTTTTAACCCAAATATTGAACCTAAGTCAAAATAGTGTTACAGATGATGCTTCCAAATCTAATGTCAACCATATTATTAATTCTATCCATGAATTTAATTTCGATGGTTCGGCTGGTATTACTTTTGAAACCTGGTTCAAGAAATACGAAGGTTTATTCAAGGTCGACCTCAGAAGACTTGGTGACGCCGACAATGTCAGAATACCCTTAAGAAATCTTGGCACAGTTGAACATGAACGCTACAGTAATTTCATCCTTCCAAAGAACCCAAGAGACTTTTCTTTTGATGAAGCAATTGAGATTTTGTCACAAATCTTTGCTGAACAGTCATCCTTATTCAATATTCGTTATCAATGACTGAAGATAACAAAAGCAGCTGATGATGATTGGGTGAAGCATGCAGGTTTAGTAAATCGTGAGTGTGAATGCTTCAAATTATCATCAATGACAGATCAGTTTAAATGTCTCGTACTCGTGTGTAGCCTACAGTCTTCCGAAGATGCTGATATCAGAACCAGAATTTTGAGTAAAATTGAACGGTGTCCGAAGATAACACTACAAGAAGTTACTAAAGAGTGCCAAAGACTGGTAAACTTGAAACATGATACATGGTTGAAAATAATAACCGTTTGCCACATGTTCATGCTGTAAGCGAAAAGAAAGAATTCTACCCAAGAAAAACGTCGCTCGCAGACAACCAGCCCCCATCTTCATGCTGGTCATGTGGAGGTTGGCACTATCAGAGGTTCTGCCCGTACAAAGAACATCGTTGCAGAAAATGTCATCGAAAGGGGCATAAAGAAACAAACTGCAGAAGAAGAACCCATAAACGACATTTGTCGAAATTATACTTCGAGAAATACAGGTCGGCGCATTAACCAACAAAATATTGGTATCACGTAACCGTGCACGAAATTACCGCCGAAGAAAGTACGCAACCTTGAATATTAATAAACAGCATGCTCGTCTTCAACTGGATACAGCATCTGATATTACTCTAATCAGCCCAGAAACTTGGAGTAAGATTGGGCGACCCACAGTGCATGGAACAACACATTTAGCACACAGTGCATCCGGTGGAAAGTTAAACATTGTTGGAGAAATATCACGTATTGTTTCTAAAGGTGCTGCGACGACAAATGCAACCGTATACCTCACGAAGAATCCAGCACTTGACTTATTGGAATTAGACCTTATAGAAACACTTGAACTAGCAGAACATTCTAATAATAGCATCTGCAGACGAGTTATTACTGACAACTCCTCAGAGTGTAACCAGAAAAATACCGTGCTGCAAAGATATCACAACGTTTTTGAAGAAGAATTGGGAGAATGTACGAGGACCAAAGCCTTGTTAACCCTCAAACCTGGTGCTACTTCCGTTTTTCGGCCTAAAAGACCTGCGCCCTACGCAGCGCTACCGATTGTTGAACAAGAATTAGAACGACTGCAAAGAAGTGGAATTATAGAACCAGTGAGCTTTTCTGATTAGGCAGCACCAGTAGTAATTGTTAGAAAGCCCAATGTAAGTATCCGATTATGCGCAAATTATTCGACTGGATTAAATGACGCAATCGAAGCTCATCAGTACCCCTTACCATTACCAGAAGACTTATTTGCGAAACTTAACGGGGGTAAGTATTTTGCAAAACTAGACCTATCAGAAGCATATTTACAGATTCCAGTAGCGGAAGAGTGTAAGCATTAATTGACAACAAACACTCATAAAGGGTTGTTCCGATATAATAGACTTCCGTTTGGAGTAAAGACTGCCCTTCAATCTTTCAACAAGTTATGGGTACCATGCTACAATATATTCCTGGCACTGCGGCCTATCTTGACGACATACTAATCATGGGTACAGATTATGCTGACCTAGAGAAGAAGGTAGATATGGTTCTCAGACGCATAGCAGATTTTGGGTTCTCATTACGTACTGAAAAATGTGATTTCTACATGGAACAACTCCGCTATTTGGGATTCATAATCGATAAAGGCGGAAGAAAACCTGACCTTGAAAACGTCGAGGCTATCAAGTACATGCCCCCACCAACCGATGTATCAACTTTACGCTCTTTCTTGGGAATGGTTAGTCATTACGGAGTTTTTCTTCCAGAACAGCATCGCCTTCGTGCTCCTCTTAATGGGTTGCTGAAAAAAGATACCAAATGGTTCTGGTCATCTGAGTGCTAGGAAGCTTTCCTAAAACTAAAACAGCTGCTATCGTCAAATCTTCTGCTCACACACTATGATCCAGATCATTCCATCATAGTCGCAGCAGATGCGTCCAAATACGGAATCGGCGCAGTGATTTCACGTACCTACCCAGACAGGTCTGAGAAGGCAATCGCCCACGCTGCACGGTCGCTGACGATGATAGAAAGAAACTACAGTCAGATAGAAAAAGAGGCCCTCTCTATTATATTCGCTGTAAAGAAGTTCCACAAGGTGTTATTTGGCAGACAATTTACCTTACTAACAGACCATAAACCGTTGCTGACAGTTTTTGGATCGAAGAAAGTTATACCCGTATATACAGCAAATCGTCTACAGAGATGGGAAACTACACTGCCGGGCTATGATTTCAAGATAAAGTACCAACCAACAACGGATTTTGGACAGGCAGATGCCCTCTCAGGACTAATAAGTTTCCATACAAAAAAGAAGAGGAGGTGCTTGTGGCTGCCGTAGATGTGGAGGCCGAGGTTCACACAGTATTAGCAGACGCAGTTTCCGGACTTCCGGTCACATTCGAAGGTATTAAAGGTGCTAGTGAGAAAGGTAACGTGTTGGAGGTTGTTCACCACTTCATACTCAACAAATGGCCTTCGTCTAGATTACATGGAGAACTCTTACAATATTTCCGTCGACGAGACTCATTGACAGTTGTGGATTCCTGCATCGTGTTTGGCCACCGTATTGTTATCCCCAGAAATCTTTGAAAACAAGTCCTTAAGCAGTTCCACAGCGGGCACCCGGGGATAAGTAAAATGAAGTCATTAGCTCGAAGCTACGCATACTGGCCATCAATGGACCATGGTATAGAGCAAAAGTGTCGCAGTTGTTCGTCCTGTTTAGTGGCCGCAAAGAACCCAAATAAAGCTGAACCGCAACCATGGCCAAAACCAGACGTTTTCTGGCAAAGAATACACACTGGCTTTGCCGGTCCAATACAAGGCAGGAATTACTTTGTTGTTGTCGACGCCTTCACAAAATGGCCAGAAGTATACGACATGCCGAAAATGACGTCAGGGAGTACAATAAGAAAATTGTCAGGATTGTTAGCTTGTTTTGGGGTTCCGGAGATCTTAATGACTGACAACGGTACCCAGTTCATATCATCTGTTTTTAAACAGTTTTCTCCGTACCATCCTCAGTCGAATGGTCAAGCAGAAAGATTTGTGGATACTATAAAACGAGCTCTAGTCAAAGGGGGAGGAGGGGCTATCCCAGAGCAAGTAATCAGCAAGTTCCTTATGTCTTACAGAGTTACCCCCAATCCGGCAGTACCCGAAGGTAAGTCACCAGCCGAGTGTATGTTCGGAAGGGAAATCCGAACAGTCTTTAGCAGTGTGTTGCCTCCTAGAAAGACAAGTGAACCTAGGAATGAGTATCATACGGTCACTCGTAGCTTCAAGGTAGGTGAAAGGGTACTGGTTAAATCGTATCAAGGTGAAAGGAGGTGGGAACCAGGTATGATAGAACGTCGAATCGGAAGTGTATTGTATCTAATCCGAAGAAATGTCGGAACTTGTATAAGACACATCAATCAAGTTCGAAGGGATGGCATAACACTGATGCCACAAAGCCGACTCCCATTTCATTTGCTCGTGGATTCATCTCCAAAAAGCCTTCAGGCACGCGAATATGGAAAAGATAAACGACGCAAGGGCGAAGCGACAAAACCTTCGAGAGTGATGAATCGCAAGAGAAATGCGGTAACTCAATTCCAGGTGGATCCGAGAAAAAGGTTTTATACAACAGACTTTAAAGGGGGGAGGTGTGAGGATGGCCTACAGGTGATGTCGAGGAAGCTCTAAGAAGCCAAGAAGGAGCCGGACATATTTCATCCAATCAGCTTTTGGAAGAATATTCTAGAATTGCTGCGTGGAGCTTCCCTATTGGACAATGCCGATAACTCCCTGTGTGCGGATTGGACAACTAATTATGATGATTTTGTTTCTACTAAAAACTATAAATACCTGACAATTTTGTACCATAATCGACACTGTTTGGAATAACATTCCTTCCACTTGTCTTCTGTCTTTTGATTTGTGACTTGGGAGGTTTCTGGCGTTCGAGTGTTCAAATATCATGCTATAGGCTAAGAATTCTAAGTTTGAGATACAACAACTGGCGACGGGGTTAGCTGATCAAGATGTCATTTACCTTTGAACAATTTGAAGCCTTGCTGGAGCGTCAAGAAAAACGTTTCGAACAGTTCCAGGTTCGTATTATAGAGTTTTTAACCCAAATATTGAACCTAAGTCAAAATAGTGTTACAGATGATGCTTCCAAATCTAATGTCAACCATATTATTAATTCTATCCATGAATTTAATTTCGATGGTTCGGCTGGTATTACTTTTGAAACCTGGTTCAAGAAATACGAAGGTTTATTCAAGGTCGACCTCAGAAGACTTGGTGACGCCGACAATGTCAGAATACCCTTAAGAAATCTTGGCACAGTTGAACATGAACGCTACAGTAATTTCATCCTTCCAAAGAACCCAAGAGACTTTTCTTTTGATGAAGCAATTGAGATTTTGTCACAAATCTTTGCTGAACAGTCATCCTTATTCAATATTCGTTATCAATGACTGAAGATAACAAAAGCAGCTGATGATGATTGGGTGAAGCATGCAGGTTTAGTAAATCGTGAGTGTGAATGCTTCAAATTATCATCAATGACAGATCAGTTTAAATGTCTCGTACTCGTGTGTAGCCTACAGTCTTCCGAAGATGCTGATATCAGAACCAGAATTTTGAGTAAAATTGAACGGTGTCCGAAGATAACACTACAAGAAGTTACTAAAGAGTGCCAAAGACTGGTAAACTTGAAACATGATACATGGTTGAAAATAATAACCGTTTGCCACATGTTCATGCTGTAAGCGAAAAGAAAGAATTCTACCCAAGAAAAACGTCGCTCGCAGACAACCAGCCCCCATCTTCATGCTGGTCATGTGGAGGTTGGCACTATCAGAGGTTCTGCCCGTACAAAGAACATCGTTGCAGAAAATGTCATCGAAAGGGGCATAAAGAAACAAACTGCAGAAGAAGAACCCATAAACGACATTTGTCGAAATTATACTTCGAGAAATACAGGTCGGCGCATTAACCAACAAAATATTGGTATCACGTAACCGTGCACGAAATTACCGCCGAAGAAAGTACGCAACCTTGAATATTAATAAACAGCATGCTCGTCTTCAACTGGATACAGCATCTGATATTACTCTAATCAGCCCAGAAACTTGGAGTAAGATTGGGCGACCCACAGTGCATGGAACAACACATTTAGCACACAGTGCATCCGGTGGAAAGTTAAACATTGTTGGAGAAATATCATGTATTGTTTCTAAAGGTGCTGCGACGACAAATGCAACCGTATACCTCACGAAGAATCCAGCACTTGACTTATTGGAATTAGACCTTATAGAAACACTTGAACTAGCAGAACATTCTAATAATAGCATCTGCAGACGAGTTATTACTGACAACTCCTCAGAGTGTAACCAGAAAAATACCGTGCTGCAAAGATATCACAACGTTTTTGAAGAAGAATTGGGAGAATGTACGAGGACCAAAGCCTTGTTAACCCTCAAACCTGGTGCTACTTCCGTTTTTCGGCCTAAAAGACCTGCGCCCTACGCAGCGCTACCGATTGTTGAACAAGAATTAGAACGACTGCAAAGAAGTGGAATTATAGAACCAGTGAGCTTTTCTGATTAGGCAGCACCAGTAGTAATTGTTAGAAAGCCCAATGTAAGTATCCGATTATGCGCAAATTATTCGACTGGATTAAATGACGCAATCGAAGCTCATCAGTACCCCTTACCATTACCAGAAGACTTATTTGCGAAACTTAACGGGGGTAAGTATTTTGCAAAACTAGACCTATCAGAAGCATATTTACAGATTCCAGTAGCGGAAGAGTGTAAGCATTAATTGACAACAAACACTCATAAAGGGTTGTTCCGATATAATAGACTTCCGTTTGGAGTAAAGACTGCCCTTCAATCTTTCAACAAGTTATGGGTACCATGCTACAATATATTCCTGGCACTGCGGCCTATCTTGACGACATACTAATCATGGGTACAGATTATGCTGACCTAGAGAAGAAGGTAGATATGGTTCTCAGACGCATAGCAGATTTTGGGTTCTCATTACGTACTGAAAAATGTGATTTCTACATGGAACAACCCCGCTATTTGGGATTCATAATCGATAAAGGCGGAAGAAAACCTGACCTTGAAAACGTCGAGGCTATCAAGTACATGCCCCCACCAACCGATGTACCAACTTTACGCTCTTTCTTGGGAATGGTTAGTCATTACGGAGTTTTTCTTCCAGAACAGCATCGCCTTCGTGCTCCTCTTAATGGGTTGCTGAAAAAAGATACCAAATGGTTCTGGTCATCTGAGTGCTAGGAAGCTTTCCTAAAACTAAAACAACTGCTATCGTCAAATCTTCTGCTCACACACTATGATCCAGATCATTCCATCATAGTCGCAGCAGATGCGTCCAAATACGGAATCGGCGCAGTGATTTCACGTACCTACCCAGACAGGTCTGAGAAGGCAATCGCCCACGCTGCACGGTCGCTGACGATGATAGAAAGAAACTACAGTCAGATAGAAAAAGAGGCCCTCTCTATTATATTCGCTGTAAAGAAGTTCCACAAGGTGTTATTTGGCAGACAATTTACCTTACTAACAGACCATAAACCGTTGCTGACAGTTTTTGGATCGAAGAAAGTTATACCCGTATATACAGCAAATCGTCTACAGAGATGGGAAACTACACTGCCGGGCTATGATTTCAAGATAAAGTACCAACCAACAACGGATTTTGGACAGGCAGATGCCCTCTCAGGACTAATAAGTTTCCATACAAAAAAGAAGAGGAGGTGCTTGTGGCTGCCATAGATGTGGAGGCCGAGGTTCACACAGTATTAGCAGACGCAGTTTCCGGACTTCCGGTCACATTCGAAGGTATTAAAGGTGCTAGTGAGAAAGGTAACGTGTTGGAGGTTGTTCACCACTTCATACTCAACAAATGGCCTTCGTCTAGATTACATGGAGAACTCTTACAATATTTCCGTCGACGAGACTCATTGACAGTTGTGGATTCCTGCATCGTGTTTGGCCACCGTATTGTTATCCCCAGAAATCTTTGAAAACAAGTCCTTAAGCAGTTCCACAGCGGGCACCCGGGGATAAGTAAAATGAAGTCATTAGCTCGAAGCTACGCATACTGGCCATCAATGGACCATGGTATAGAGCAAAAGTGTCGCAGTTGTTCGTCCTGTTTAGTGGCCGCAAAGAACCCAAATAAAGCTGAACCGCAACCATGGCCAAAACCAGACGTTTTCTGGCAAAGAATACACACTGGCTTTGCCGGTCCAATACAAGGCAGGAATTACTTTGTTGTTGTCGACGCCTTCACAAAATGGCCAGAAGTATACGACATGCCGAAAATGACGTCAGGGAGTACAATAAGAAAATTGTCAGGATTGTTAGCTTGTTTTGGGGTTCCGGAGATCTTAATGACTGACAACGGTACCCAGTTCATATCATCTGTTTTTAAACAGTCTTCTCCGTACCATCCTCAGTCGAATGGTCAAGCAGAAAGATTTGTGGATACTATAAAACGAGCTCTAGTCAAAGGGGGAGGAGGGGCTATCCCAGAGCAAGTAATCAGCAAGTTCCTTATGTCTTACAGAGTTACCCCCAATCCGGCAGTACCCGAAGGTAAGTCACCAGCCGAGTGTATGTTCGGAAGGGAAATCCGAACAGTCTTTAGCAGTGTGTTGCCTCCTAGAAAGACAAGTGAACCTAGGAATGAGTATCATACGGTCACTCGTAGCTTCAAGGTAGGTGAAAGGGTACTGGTTAAATCGTATCAAGGTGAAAGGAGGTGGGAACCAGGTATGATAGAACGTCGAATCGGAAGTGTATTGTATCTAATCCGAAGAAATGTCGGAACTTGTATAAGACACATCAATCAAGTTCGAAGGGATGGCATAACACTGATGCCACAAAGCCGACTCCCATTTCATTTGCTCGTGGATTCATCTCCAAAAAGCCTTCAGGCACGCGAATATGGAAAAGATAAACGACGCAAGGGCGAAGCGACAAAACCTTCGAGAGTGATGAATCGCAAGAGAAATGCGGTAACTCAATTCCAGGTGGATCCGAGAAAAAGGTTTTATACAACAGACTTTAAAGGGGGGAGGTGTGAGGATGGCCTACAGGTGATGTCGAGGAAGCTCTAAGAAGCCAAGAAGGAGCCGGACATATTTCATCCAATCAGCTTTTGGAAGAATATTCTAGAATTGCTGCGTGGAGCTTCCCTATTGGACAATGCCGATAACTCCCTGTGTGCGGATTGGACAACTAATTATGATGATTTTGTTTCTACTAAAAACTATAAATACCTGACAATTTTGTACCATAATCGACACTGTTTGGAATAACATTCCTTCCACTTGTCTTCTGTCTTTTGATTTGTGACTTGGGAGGTTTCTGGCGTTCGAGTGTTCAAATATCATGCTATAGACTAAGAATTCTAAGTTTGAGATACAACAACTGGCGACGGGGTTAGCTGATCAAGATGTCATTTACCTTTGAACAATTTGAAGCCTTGCTGGAGCGTCAAGAAAAACGTTTCGAACAGTTCCAGGTTCGTATTATAGAGTTTTTAACCCAAATATTGAACCTAAGTCAAAATAGTGTTACAGATGATGCTTCCAAATCTAATGTCAACCATATTATTAATTCTATCCATGAATTTAATTTCGATGGTTCGGCTGGTATTACTTTTGAAACCTGGTTCAAGAAATACGAAGGTTTATTCAAGGTCGACCTCAGAAGACTTGGTGACGCCGACAATGTCAGAATACCCTTAAGAAATCTTGGCACAGTTGAACATGAACGCTACAGTAATTTCATCCTTCCAAAGAACCCAAGAGACTTTTCTTTTGATGAAGCAATTGAGATTTTGTCACAAATCTTTGCTGAACAGTCATCCTTATTCAATATTCGTTATCAATGACTGAAGATAACAAAAGCAGCTGATGATGATTGGGTGAAGCATGCAGGTTTAGTAAATCGTGAGTGTGAATGCTTCAAATTATCATCAATGACAGATCAGTTTAAATGTCTCGTACTCGTGTGTAGCCTACAGTCTTCCGAAGATGCTGATATCAGAACCAGAATTTTGAGTAAAATTGAACGGTGTCCGAAGATAACACTACAAGAAGTTACTAAAGAGTGCCAAAGACTGGTAAACTTGAAACATGATACATGGTTGAAAATAATAACCGTTTGCCACATGTTCATGCTGTAAGCGAAAAGAAAGAATTCTACCCAAGAAAAACGTCGCTCGCAGACAACCAGCCCCCATCTTCATGCTGGTCATGTGGAGGTTGGCACTATCAGAGGTTCTGCCCGTACAAAGAACATCGTTGCAGAAAATGTCATCGAAAGGGGCATAAAGAAACAAACTGCAGAAGAAGAACCCATAAACGACATTTGTCGAAATTATACTTCGAGAAATACAGGTCGGCGCATTAACCAACAAAATATTGGTATCACGTAACCGTGCACGAAATTACCGCCGAAGAAAGTACGCAACCTTGAATATTAATAAACAGCATGCTCGTCTTCAACTGGATACAGCATCTGATATTACTCTAATCAGCCCAGAAACTTGGAGTAAGATTGGGCGACCCACAGTGCATGGAACAACACATTTAGCACACAGTGCATCCGGTGGAAAGTTAAACATTGTTGGAGAAATATCATGTATTGTTTCTAAAGGTGCTGCGACGACAAATGCAACCGTATACCTCACGAAGAATCCAGCACTTGACTTATTGGAATTAGACCTTATAGAAACACTTGAACTAGCAGAACATTCTAATAATAGCATCTGCAGACGAGTTATTACTGACAACTCCTCAGAGTGTAACCAGAAAAATACCGTGCTGCAAAGATATCACAACGTTTTTGAAGAAGAATTGGGAGAATGTACGAGGACCAAAGCCTTGTTAACCCTCAAACCTGGTGCTACTTCCGTTTTTCGGCCTAAAAGACCTGCGCTCTACGCAGCGCTACCGATTGTTGAACAAGAATTAGAACGACTGCAAAGAAGTGGAATTATAGAACCAGTGAGCTTTTCTGATTAGGCAGCACCAGTAGTAATTGTTAGAAAGCCCAATGTAAGTATCCGATTATGCGCAAATTATTCGACTGGATTAAATGACGCAATCGAAGCTCATCAGTACCCCTTACCATTACCAGAAGACTTATTTGCGAAACTTAACGGGGGTAAGTATTTTGCAAAACTAGACCTATCAGAAGCATATTTACAGATTCCAGTAGCGGAAGAGTGTAAGCATTAATTGACAACAAACACTCATAAAGGGTTGTTCCGATATAATAGACTTCCGTTTGGAGTAAAGACTGCCCTTCAATCTTTCAACAAGTTATGGGTACCATGCTACAATATATTCCTGGCACTGCGGCCTATCTTGACGACATACTAATCATGGGTACAGATTATGCTGACCTAGAGAAGAAGGTAGATATGGTTCTCAGACGCATAGCAGATTTTGGGTTCTCATTACGTACTGAAAAATGTGATTTCTACATGGAACAATCCCGCTATTTGGGATTCATAATCGATAAAGGCGGAAGAAAACCTGACCTTGAAAACGTCGAGGCTATCAAGTACATGCCCCCACCAACCGATGTATCAACTTTACGCTCTTTCTTGGGAATGGTTAGTCATTACGGAGTTTTTCTTCCAGAACAGCATCGCCTTCGTGCTCCTCTTAATGGGTTGCTGAAAAAAGATACCAAATGGTTCTGGTCATCTGAGTGCTAGGAAGCTTTCCTAAAACTAAAACAGCTGCTATCGTCAAATCTTCTGCTCACACACTATGATCCAGATCATTCCATCATAGTCGCAGCAGATGCGTCCAAATACGGAATCGGCGCAGTGATTTCACATACCTACCCAGACAGGTCTGAGAAGGCAATCGCCCACGCTGCACGGTCGCTGACGATGATAGAAAGAAACTACAGTCAGATAGAAAAAGAGGCCCTCTCTATTATATTCGCTGTAAAGAAGTTCCACAAGGTGTTATTTGGCAGACAATTTACCTTACTAACAGACCATAAACCGTTGCTGACAGTTTTTGGATCGAAGAAAGTTATACCCGTATATACAGCAAATCGTCTACAGAGATGGGAAACTACACTGCCGGGCTATGATTTCAAGATAAAGTACCAACCAACAACGGATTTTGGACAGGCAGATGCCCTCTCAGGACTAATAAGTTTCCATACAAAAAAGAAGAGGAGGTGCTTGTGGCTGCCGTAGATGTGGAGGCCGAGGTTCACACAGTATTAGCAGACGCAGTTTCCGGACTTCCGGTCACATTCGAAGGTATTAAAGGTGCTAGTGAGAAAGGTAACGTGTTGGAGGTTGTTCACCACTTCGTACTCAACAAATGGCCTTCGTCTAGATTACATGGAGAACTCTTACAATATTTCCGTCGACGAGACTCATTGACAGTTGTGGATTCCTGCATCGTGTTTGGCCACCGTATTGTTATCCCCAGAAATCTTTGAAAACAAGTCCTTAAGCAGTTCCACAGCGGGCACCCGGGGATAAGTAAAATGAAGTCATTAGCTCGAAGCTACGCATACTGGCCATCAATGGACCATGGTATAGAGCAAAAGTGTCGCAGTTGTTCGTCCTGTTTAGTGGCCGCAAAGAACCCAAATAAAGCTGAACCGCAACCATGGCCAAAACCAGACGTTTTCTGGCAAAGAATACACACTGGCTTTGCCGGTCCAATACAAGGCAGGAATTACTTTGTTGTTGTCGACGCCTTCACAAAATGGCCAGAAGTATACGACATGCCGAAAATGACGTCAGGGAGTACAATAAGAAAATTGTCAGGATTGTTAGCTTGTTTTGGGGTTCCGGAGATCTTAATGACTGACAACGGTACCCAGTTCATATCATCTGTTTTTAAACAGTCTTCTCCGTACCATCCTCAGTCGAATGGTCAAGCAGAAAGATTTGTGGATACTATAAAACGAGCTCTAGTCAAAGGGGGAGGAGGGGCTATCCCAGAGCAAGTAATCAGCAAGTTCCTTATGTCTTACAGAGTTACCCCCAATCCGGCAGTACCCGAAGGTAAGTCACCAGCCGAGTGTATGTTCAGAAGGGAAATCCGAACAGTCTTTAGCAGTGTGTTGCCTCCTAGAAAGACAAGTGAACCTAGGAATGAGTATCATACGGTCACTCGTAGCTTCAAGGTAGGTGAAAGGGTACTGGTTAAATCGTATCAAGGTGAAAGGAGGTGGGAACCAGGTATGATAGAACGTCGAATCGGAAGTGTATTGTATCTAATCCGAAGAAATGTCGGAACTTGTATAGACACATCAATCAAGTTCGAAGGGATGGCATAACACTGATGCCACAAAGCCGACTCCCATTTCATTTGCTCGTGGATTCATCTCCAAAAAGCCTTCAGGCACGCGAATATGGAAAAGATAAACGACGCAAGGGCGAAGCGACAAAACCTTCGAGAGTGATGAATCGCAAGAGAAATGCGGTAACTCAATTCCAGGTGGATCCGAGAAAAAGGTTTTATACAACAGACTTTAAAGGGGGGAGGTGTGAGGATGGCCTACAGGTGATGTCGAGGAAGCTCTAAGAAGCCAAGAAGGAGCCGGACATATTTCATCCAATCAGCTTTTGGAAGAATATTCTAGAATTGCTGCGTGGAGCTTCCCTATTGGACAATGCCGATAACTCCCTGTGTGCGGATTGGACAACTAATTATGATGATTTTGTTTCTACTAAAAACTATAAATACCTGACAATTTTGTACCATAATCGACACTGTTTGGAATAACATTCCTTCCACTTGTCTTCTGCCTTTTGATTTGTGACTTGGGAGGTTTCTGGCGTTCGAGTGTTCAAATATCATGCTATAGACTAAGAATTCTAAGTTTGAGATACAACAACTGGCGACGGGGTTAGCTGATCAAGATGTCATTTACCTTTGAACAATTTGAAGCCTTGCTGGAGCGTCAAGAAAAACGTTTCGAACAGTTCCAGGTTCGTATTATAGAGTTTTTAACCCAAATATTGAACCTAAGTCAAAATAGTGTTACAGATGATGCTTCCAAATCTAATGTCAACCATATTATTAATTCTATCCATGAATTTAATTTCGATGGTTCGGCTGGTATTACTTTTGAAACCTGGTTCAAGAAATACGAAGGTTTATTCAAGGTCGACCTCAGAAGACTTGGTGACGCCGACAATGTCAGAATACCCTTAAGAAATCTTGGCACAGTTGAACATGAACGCTACAGTAATTTCATCCTTCCAAAGAACCCAAGAGACTTTTCTTTTGATGAAGCAATTGAGATTTTGTCACAAATCTTTGCTGAACAGTCATCCTTATTCAATATTCGTTATCAATGACTGAAGATAACAAAAGCAGCTGATGATGATTGGGTGAAGCATGCAGGTTTAGTAAATCGTGAGTGTGAATGCTTCAAATTATCATCAATGACAGATCAGTTTAAATGTCTCGTACTCGTGTGTAGCCTACAGTCTTCCGAAGATGCTGATATCAGAACCAGAATTTTGAGTAAAATTGAACGGTGTCCGAAGATAACACTACAAGAAGTTACTAAAGAGTGCCAAAGACTGGTAAACTTGAAACATGATACATGGTTGAAAATAATAACCGTTTGCCACATGTTCATGCTGTAAGCGAAAAGAAAGAATTCTACCCAAGAAAAACGTCGCTCGCAGACAACCAGCCCCCATCTTCATGCTGGTCATGTGGAGGTTGGCACTATCAGAGGTTCTGCCCGTACAAAGAACATCGTTGCAGAAAATGTCATCGAAAGGGGCATAAAGAAACAAACTGCAGAAGAAGAACCCATAAACGACATTTGTCGAAATTATACTTCGAGAAATACAGGTCGGCGCATTAACCAACAAAATATTGGTATCACGTAACCGTGCACGAAATTACCGCCGAAGAAAGTACGCAACCTTGAATATTAATAAACAGCATGCTCGTCTTCAACTGGATACAGCATCTGATATTACTCTAATCAGCCCAGAAACTTGGAGTAAGATTGGGCGACCCACAGTGCATGGAACAACACATTTAGCACACAGTGCATCCGGTGGAAAGTTAAACATTGTTGGAGAAATATCATGTATTGTTTCTAAAGGTGCTGCGACGACAAATGCAACCGTATACCTCACGAAGAATCCAGCACTTGACTTATTGGAATTAGACCTTATAGAAACACTTGAACTAGCAGAACATTCTAATAATAGCATCTGCAGACGAGTTATTACTGACAACTCCTCAGAGTGTAACCAGAAAAATACCGTGCTGCAAAGATATCACAACGTTTTTGAAGAAGAATTGGGAGAATGTACGAGGACCAAAGCCTTGTTAACCCTCAAACCTGGTGCTACTTCCGTTTTTCGGCCTAAAAGACCTGCGCCCTACGCAGCGCTACCGATTGTTGAACAAGAATTAGAACGACTGCAAAGAAGTGGAATTATAGAACCAGTGAGCTTTTCTGATTAGGCAGCACCAGTAGTAATTGTTAGAAAGCCCAATGTAAGTATCCGATTATGCGCAAATTATTCGACTGGATTAAATGACGCAATCGAAGCTCATCAGTACCCCTTACCATTACCAGAAGACTTATTTGCGAAACTTAACGGGGGTAAGTATTTTGCAAAACTAGATCTATCAGAAGCATATTTACAGATTCCAGTAGCGGAAGAGTGTAAGCATTAATTGACAACAAACACTCATAAAGGGTTGTTCCGATATAATAGACTTCCGTTTGGAGTAAAGACTGCCCTTCAATCTTTCAACAAGTTATGGGTACCATGCTACAATATATTCCTGGCACTGCGGCCTATCTTGACGACATACTAATCATGGGTACAGATTATGCTGACCTAGAGAAGAAGGTAGATATGGTTCTCAGACGCATAGCAGATTTTGGGTTCTCATTACGTACTGAAAAATGTGATTTCTACATGGAACAATTCCGCTATTTGGGATTCATAATCGATAAAGGCGGAAGAAAACCTGACCTTGAAAACGTCGAGGCTATCAAGTACATGCCCCCACCAACCGATGTATCAACTTTACGCTCTTTCTTGGGAATGGTTAGTCATTACGGAGTTTTTCTTCCAGAACAGCATCGCCTTCGTGCTCCTCTTAATGGGTTGCTGAAAAAAGATACCAAATGGTTCTGGTCATCTGAGTGCTAGGAAGCTTTCCTAAAACTAAAACAACTGCTATCGTCAAATCTTCTGCTCACACACTATGATCCAGATCATTCCATCATAGTCGCAGCAGATGCGTCCAAATACGGAATCGGCGCAGTGATTTCACGTACCTACCCAGACAGGTCTGAGAAGGCAATCGCCCACGCTGCACGGTCGCTGACGATGATAGAAAGAAACTACAGTCAGATAGAAAAAGAGGCCCTCTCTATTATATTCGCTGTAAAGAAGTTCCACAAGGTGTTATTTGGCAGACAATTTACCTTACTAACAGACCATAAACCGTTGCTGACAGTTTTTGGATCGAAGAAAGTTATACCCGTATATACAGCAAATCGTCTACAGAGATGGGAAACTACACTGCCGGGCTATGATTTCAAGATAAAGTACCAACCAACAACGGATTTTGGACAGGCAGATGCCCTCTCAGGACTAATAAGTTTCCATACAAAAAAGAAGAGGAGGTGCTTGTGGCTGCCGTAGATGTGGAGGCCGAGGTTCACACAGTATTAGCAGACGCAGTTTCCGGACTTCCGGTCACATTCGAAGGTATTAAAGGTGCTAGTGAGAAAGGTAACGTGTTGGAGGTTGTTCACCACTTCATACTCAACAAATGGCCTTCGTCTAGATTACATGGAGAACTCTTACAATATTTCCGTCGACGAGACTCATTGACAGTTGTGGGTTCCTGCATCGTGTTTGGCCACCGTATTGTTATCCCCAGAAATCTTTGAAAACAAGTCCTTAAGCAGTTCCACAGCGGGCACCCGGGGATAAGTAAAATGAAGTCATTAGCTCGAAGCTACGCATACTGGCCATCAATGGACCATGGTATAGAGCAAAAGTGTCGCAGTTGTTCGTCCTGTTTAGTGGCCGCAAAGAACCCAAATAAAGCTGAACCGCAACCATGGCCAAAACCAGACGTTTTCTGGCAAAGAATACACACTGGCTTTGCCGGTCCAATACAAGGCAGGAATTACTTTGTTGTTGTCGACGCCTTCACAAAATGGCCAGAAGTATACGACATGCCGAAAATGACGTCAGAGAGTACAATAAGAAAATTGTCAGGATTGTTAGCTTGTTTTGGGGTTCCGGAGATCTTAATGACTGACAACGGTACCCAGTTCATATCATCTGTTTTTAAACAGTCTTCTCCGTACCATCCTCAGTCGAATGGTCAAGCAGAAAGATTTGTGGATACTATAAAACGAGCTCTAGTCAAAGGGGGAGGAGGGGCTATCCCAGAGCAAGTAATCAGCAAGTTCCTTATGTCTTACAGAGTTACCCCCAATCCGGCAGTACCCGAAGGTAAGTCACCAGCCGAGTGTATGTTCGGAAGGGAAATCCGAACAGTCTTTAGCAGTGTGTTGCCTCCTAGAAAGACAAGTGAACCTAGGAATGAGTATCATACGGTCACTCGTAGCTTCAAGGTAGGTGAAAGAGTACTGGTTAAATCGTATCAAGGTGAAAGGAGGTGGGAACCAGGTATGATAGAACGTCGAATCGGAAGTGTATTGTATCTAATCCGAAGAAATGTCGGAACTTGTATAAGACACATCAATCAAGTTCGAAGGGATGGCATAACACTGATGCCACAAAGCCGACTCCCATTTCATTTGCTCGTGGATTCATCTCCAAAAAGCCTTCAGGCACGCGAATATGGAAAAGATAAACGACGCAAGGGCGAAGCGACAAAACCTTCGAGAGTGATGAATCGCAAGAGAAATGCGGTAACTCAATTCCAGGTGGATCCGAGAAAAAGGTTTTATACAACAGACTTTAAAGGGGGGAGGTGTGAGGATGGCCTACAGGTGATGTCGAGGAAGCTCTAAGAAGCCAAGAAGGAGCCGGACATATTTCATCCAATCAGCTTTTGGAAGAATATTCTAGAATTGCTGCGTCGAGCTTCCCTATTGGACAATGCCGATAACTCCCTGTGTGCGGATTGGACAACTAATTATGATGATTTTGTTTCTACTAAAAACTATAAATACCTGACAATTTTGTACCATAATCGACACTGTTTGGAATAACATTCCTTCCACTTGTCTTCTGTCTTTTGATTTGTGACTTGGGAGGTTTCTGGCGTTCGAGTGTTCAAATATCATGCTATAGACTAAGAATTCTAAGTTTGAGATACAACAACTGGCGACGGGGTTAGCTGATCAAGATGTCATTTACCTTTGAACAATTTGAAGCCTTGCTGGAGCGTCAAGAAAAACGTTTCGAACAGTTCCAGGTTCGTATTATAGAGTTTTTAACCCAAATATTGAACCTAAGTCAAAATAGTGTTACAGATGATGCTTCCAAATCTAATGTCAACCATATTATTAATTCTATCCATGAATTTAATTTCGATGGTTCGGCTGGTATCACTTTTGAAACCTGGTTCAAGAAATACGAAGGTTTATTCAAGGTCGACCTCAGAAGACTTGGTGACGCCGACAATGTCAGAATACCCTTAAGAAATCTTGGCACAGTTGAACATGAACGCTACAGTAATTTCATCCTTCCAAAGAACCCAAGAGACTTTTCTTTTGATGAAGCAATTGAGATTTTGTCACAAATCTTTGCTGAACAGTCATCCTTATTCAATATTCGTTATCAATGACTGAAGATAACAAAAGCAGCTGATGATGATTGGGTGAAGCATGCAGGTTTAGTAAATCGTGAGTGTGAATGCTTCAAATTATCATCAATGACAGATCAGTTTAAATGTCTCGTACTCGTGTGTAGCCTACAGTCTTCCGAAGATGCTGATATCAGAACCAGAATTTTGAGTAAAATTGAACGGTGTCCGAAGATAACACTACAAGAAGTTACTAAAGAGTGCCAAAGACTGGTAAACTTGAAACATGATACATGGTTGAAAATAATAACCGTTTGCCACATGTTCATGCTGTAAGCGAAAAGAAAGAATTCTACCCAAGAAAAACGTCGCTCGCAGACAACCAGCCCCCATCTTCATGCTGGTCATGTGGAGGTTGGCACTATCAGAGGTTCTGCCCGTACAAAGAACATCGTTGCAGAAAATGTCATCGAAAGGGGCATAAAGAAACAAACTGCAGAAGAAGAACCCATAAACGACATTTGTCGAAATTATACTTCGAGAAATACAGGTCGGCGCATTAACCAACAAAATATTGGTATCACGTAACCGTGCACGAAATTACCGCCGAAGAAAGTACGCAACCTTGAATATTAATAAACAGCATGCTCGTCTTCAACTGGATACAGCATCTGATATTACTCTAATCAGCCCAGAAACTTGGAGTAAGATTGGGCGACCCACAGTGCATGGAACAACACATTTAGCACACAGTGCATCCGGTGGAAAGTTAAACATTGTTGGAGAAATATCATGTATTGTTTCTAAAGGTGCTGCGACGACAAATGCAACCGTATACCTCACGAAGAATCCAGCACTTGACTTATTGGAATTAGACCTTATAGAAACACTTGAACTAGCAGAACATTCTAATAATAGCATCTGCAGACGAGTTATTACTGACAACTCCTCAGAGTGTAACCAGAAAAATACCGTGCTGCAAAGATATCACAACGTTTTTGAAGAAGAATTGGGAGAATGTACGAGGACCAAAGCCTTGTTAACCCTCAAACCTGGTGCTACTTCCGTTTTTCGGCCTAAAAGACCTGCGCCCTACGCAGCGCTACCGATTGTTGAACAAGAATTAGAACGACTGCGAAGAAGTGGAATTATAGAACCAGTGAGCTTTTCTGATTAGGCAGCACCAGTAGTAATTGTTAGAAAGCCCAATGTAAGTATCCGATTATGCGCAAATTATTCGACTGGATTAAATGACGCAATCGAAGCTCATCAGTACCCCTTACCATTACCAGAAGACTTATTTGCGAAACTTAACGGGGGTAAGTATTTTGCAAAACTAGACCTATCAGAAGCATATTTACAGATTCCAGTAGCGGAAGAGTGTAAGCATTAATTGACAACAAACACTCATAAAGGGTTGTTCCGATATAATAGACTTCCGTTTGGAGTAAAGACTGCCCTTCAATCTTTCAACAAGTTATGGGTACCATGCTACAATATATTCCTGGCACTGCGGCCTATCTTGACGACATACTAATCATGGGTACAGATTATGCTGACCTAGAGAAGAAGGTAGATATGGTTCTCAGACGCATAGCAGATTTTGGGTTCTCATTACGTACTGAAAAATGTGATTTCTACATGGAACAATTCCGCTATTTGGGATTCATAATCGATAAAGGCGGAAGAAAACCTGACCTTGAAAACGTCGAGGCTATCAAGTACATGCCCCCACCAACCGATGTATCAACTTTACGCTCTTTCTTGGGAATGGTTAGCCATTACGGAGTTTTTCTTCCAGAACAGCATCGCCTTCGTGCTCCTCTTAATGGGTTGCTGAAAAAAGATACCAAATGGTTCTGGTCATCTGAGTGCTAGGAAGCTTTCCTAAAACTAAAACAGCTGCTATCGTCAAATCTTCTGCTCACACACTATGATCCAGATCATTCCATCATAGTCGCAGCAGATGCGTCCAAATACGGAATCGGCGCAGTGATTTCACATACCTACCCAGACAGGTCTGAGAAGGCAATCGCCCACGCTGCACGGTCGCTGACGATGATAGAAAGAAACTACAGTCAGATAGAAAAAGAGGCCCTCTCTATTATATTCGCTGTAAAGAAGTTCCACAAGGTGTTATTTGGCAGACAATTTACCTTACTAACAGACCATAAACCGTTGCTGACAGTTTTTGGATCGAAGAAAGTTATACCCGTATATACAGCAAATCGTCTACAGAGATGGGAAACTACACTGCCGGGCTATGATTTCAAGATAAAGTACCAACCAACAACGGATTTTGGACAGGCAGATGCCCTCTCAGGACTAATAAGTTTCCATACAAAAAAGAAGAGGAGGTGCTTGTGGCTGCCGTAGATGTGGAGGCCGAGGTTCACACAGTATTAGCAGACGCAGTTTCCGGACTTCCGGTCACATTCGAAGGTATTAAAGGTGCTAGTGAGAAAGGTAACGTGTTGGAGGTTGTTCACCACTTCATACTCAACAAATGGCCTTCGTCTAGATTACATGGAGAACTCTTACAATATTTCCGTCGACGAGACTCATTGACAGTTGTGGGTTCCTGCATCGTGTTTGGCCACCGTATTGTTATCCCCAGAAATCTTTGAAAACAAGTCCTTAAGCAGTTCCACAGCGGGCACCCGGGGATAAGTAAAATGAAGTCATTAGCTCGAAGCTACGCATACTGGCCATCAATGGACCATGGTATAGAGCAAAAGTGTCGCAGTTGTTCGTCCTGTTTAGTGGCCGCAAAGAACCCAAATAAAGCTGAACCGCAACCATGGCCAAAACCAGACGTTTTCTGGCAAAGAATACACACTGGCTTTGCCGGTCCAATACAAGGCAGGAATTACTTTGTTGTTGTCGACGCCTTCACAAAATGGCCAGAAGTATACGACATGCCGAAAATGACGTCAGGGAGTACAATAAGAAAATTGTCAGGATTGTTAGCTTGTTTTGGGGTTCCGGAGATCTTAATGACTGACAACGGTACCCAGTTCATATCATCTGTTTTTAAACAGTCTTCTCCGTACCATCCTCAGTCGAATGGTCAAGCAGAAAGATTTGTGGATACTATAAAACGAGCTCTAGTCAAAGGGGGAGGAGGGGCTATCCCAGAGCAAGTAATCAGCAAGTTCCTTATGTCTTACAGAGTTACCCCCAATCCGGCAGTACCCGAAGGTAAGTCACCAGCCGAGTGTATGTTCGGAAGGGAAATCCGAACAGTCTTTAGCAGTGTGTTGCCTCCTAGAAAGACAAGTGAACCTAGGAATGAGTATCATACGGTCACTCGTAGCTTCAAGGTAGGTGAAAGGGTACTGGTTAAATCGTATCAAGGTGAAAGGAGGTGGGAACCAGGTATGATAGAACGTCGAATCGGAAGTGTATTGTATCTAATCCGAAGAAATGTCGGAACTTGTATAAGACACATCAATCAAGTTCGAAGGGATGGCATAACACTGATGCCACAAAGCCGACTCCCATTTCATTTGCTCGTGGATTCATCTCCAAAAAGCCTTCAAGCACGCGAATATGGAAAAGATAAACGACGCAAGGGCGAAGCGACAAAACCTTCGAGAGTGATGAATCGCAAGAGAAATGCGGTAACTAATTCCAGGTGGATCCGAGAAAAAGGTTTTATACAACAGACTTTAAAGGGAGGAGGTGTGAGGATGGCCTACAGGTGATGTCGAGGAAGCTCTAAGAAGCCAAGAAGGAGCCGGACATATTTCATCCAATCAGCTTTTGGAAGAATATTCTAGAATTGCTGCGTGGAGCTTCCCTATTGGACAATGCCGATAACTCCCTGTGTGCGGATTGGACAACTAATTATGATGATTTTGTTTCTACTAAAAACTATAAATACCTGACAATTTTGTACCATAATCGACACTGTTTGGAATAACATTCCTTCCACTTGTCTTCTGTCTTTTGATTTGTGACTTGGGAGGTTTCTGGCGTTCGAGTGTTCAAATATCATGCTATAGACTAAGAATTCTAAGTTTGAGATACAACAACTGGCGACGGGGTTAGCTGATCAAGATGTCATTTACCTTTGAACAATTTGAAGCCTTGCTGGAGCGTCAAGAAAAACGTTTCGAACAGTTCCAGGTTCGTATTATAGAGTTTTTAACCCAAATATTGAACCTAAGTCAAAATAGTGTTACAGATGATGCTTCCAAATCTAATGTCAACCATATTATTAATTCTATCCATGAATTTAATTTCGATGGTTCGGCTGGTATCACTTTTGAAACCTGGTTCAAGAAATACGAAGGTTTATTCAAGGTCGACCTCAGAAGACTTGGTGACGCCGACAATGTCAGAATACCCTTAAGAAATCTTGGCACAGTTGAACATGAACGCTACAGTAATTTCATCCTTCCAAAGAACCCAAGAGACTTTTCTTTTGATGAAGCAATTGAGATTTTGTCACAAATCTTTGCTGAACAGTCATCCTTATTCAATATTCGTTATCAATGACTGAAGATAACAAAAGCAGCTGATGATGATTGGGTGAAGCATGCAGGTTTAGTAAATCGTGAGTGTGAATGCTTCAAATTATCATCAATGACAGATCAGTTTAAATGTCTCGTACTCGTGTGTAGCCTACAGTCTTCCGAAGATGCTGATATCAGAACCAGAATTTTGAGTAAAATTGAACGGTGTCCGAAGATAACACTACAAGAAGTTACTAAAGAGTGCCAAAGACTGGTAAACTTGAAACATGATACATGGTTGAAAATAATAACCGTTTGCCACATGTTCATGCTGTAAGCGAAAAGAAAGAATTCTACCCAAGAAAAACGTCGCTCGCAGACAACCAGCCCCCATCTTCATGCTGGTCATGTGGAGGTTGGCACTATCAGAGGTTCTGCCCGTACAAAGAACATCGTTGCAGAAAATGTCATCGAAAGGGGCATAAAGAAACAAACTGCAGAAGAAGAACCCATAAACGACATTTGTCGAAATTATACTTCGAGAAATACAGGTCGGCGCATTAACCAACAAAATATTGGTATCACGTAACCGTGCACGAAATTACCGCCGAAGAAAGTACGCAACCTTGAATATTAATAAACAGCATGCTCGTCTTCAACTGGATACAGCATCTGATATTACTCTAATCAGCCCAGAAACTTGGAGTAAGATTGGGCGACCCACAGTGCATGGAACAACACATTTGGCACACAGTGCATCCGGTGGAAAGTTAAACATTGTTGGAGAAATATCATGTATTGTTTCTAAAGGTGCTGCGACGACAAATGCAACCGTATACCTCACGAAGAATCCAGCACTTGACTTATTGGGATTAGACCTTATAGAAACACTTGAACTAGCAGAACATTCTAATAATAGCATCTGCAGACGAGTTATTACTGACAACTCCTCAGAGTGTAACCAGAAAAATACCGTGCTGCAAAGATATCACAACGTTTTTGAAGAAGAATTGGGAGAATGTACGAGGACCAAAGCCTTGTTAACCCTCAAACCTGGTGCTACTTCCGTTTTTCGGCCTAAAAGACCTGCGCCCTACGCAGCGCTACCGATTGTTGAACAAGAATTAGAACGACTGCGAAGAAGTGGAATTATAGAACCAGTGAGCTTTTCTGATTAGGCAGCACCAGTAGTAATTGTTAGAAAGCCCAATGTAAGTATCCGATTATGCGCAAATTATTCGACTGGATTAAATGACGCAATCGAAGCTCATCAGTACCCCTTACCATTACCAGAAGACTTATTTGCGAAACTTAACGGGGGTAAGTATTTTGCAAAACTAGACCTATCAGAAGCATATTTACAGATTCCAGTAGCGGAAGAGTGTAAGCATTAATTGACAACAAACACTCATAAAGGGTTGTTCCGATATAATAGACTTCCGTTTGGAGTAAAGACTGCCCTTCAATCTTTCAACAAGTTATGGGTACCATGCTACAATATATTCCTGGCACTGCGGCCTATCTTGACGACATACTAATCATGGGTACAGATTATGCTGACCTAGAGAAGAAGGTAGATATGGTTCTCAGACGCATAGCAGATTTTGGGTTCTCATTACGTACTGAAAAATGTGATTTCTACATGGAACAACCCCGCTATTTGGGATTCATAATCGATAAAGGCGGAAGAAAACCTGACCTTGAAAACGTCGAGGCTATCAAGTACATGCCCCCACCAACCGATGTATCAACTTTACGCTCTTTCTTGGGAATGGTTAGTCATTACGGAGTTTTTCTTCCAGAACAGCATCGCCTTCGTGCTCCTCTTAATGGGTTGCTGAAAAAAGATACCAAATGGTTCTGGTCATCTGAGTGCTAGGAAGCTTTCCTAAAACTAAAACAGCTGCTATCGTCAAATCTTCTGCTCACACACTATGATCCAGATCATTCCATCATAGTCGCAGCAGATGCGTCCAAATACGGAATCGGCGCAGTGATTTCACATACCTACCCAGACAGGTCTGAGAAGGCAATCGCCCACGCTGCACGGTCGCTGACGATGATAGAAAGAAACTACAGTCAGATAGAAAAAGAGGCCCTCTCTATTATATTCGCTGTAAAGAAGTTCCACAAGGTGTTATTTGGCAGACAATTTACCTTACTAACAGACCATAAACCGTTGCTGACAGTTTTTGGATCGAAGAAAGTTATACCCGTATATACAGCAAATCGTCTACAGAGATGGGAAACTACACTGCCGGGCTATGATTTCAAGATAAAGTACCAACCAACAACGGATTTTGGACAGGCAGATGCCCTCTCAGGACTAATAAGTTTCCATACAAAAAAGAAGAGGAGGTGCTTGTGGCTGCCGTAGATGTGGAGGCCGAGGTTCACACAGTATTAGCAGACGCAGTTTCCGGACTTCCGGTCACATTCGAAGGTATTAAAGGTGCTAGTGAGAAAGGTAACGTGTTGGAGGTTGTTCACCACTTCATACTCAACAAATGGCCTTCGTCTAGATTACATGGAGAACTCTTACAATATTTCCGTCGACGAGACTCATTGATAGTTGTGGATTCCTGCATCGTGTTTGGCCACCGTATTGTTATCCCCAGAAATCTTTGAAAACAAGTCCTTAAGCAGTTCCACAGCGGGCACCCGGGGATAAGTAAAATGAAGTCATTAGCTCGAAGCTACGCATACTGGCCATCAATGGACCATGGTATAGAGCAAAAGTGTCGCAGTTGTTCGTCCTGTTTAGTGGCCGCAAAGAACCCAAATAAAGCTGAACCGCAACCATGGCCAAAACCAGACGTTTTCTGGCAAAGAATACACACTGGCTTTGCCGGTCCAATACAAGGCAGGAATTACTTTGTTGTTGTCGACGCCTTCACAAAATGGCCAGAAGTATACGACATGCCGAAAATGACGTCAGGGAGTACAATAAGAAAATTGTCAGGATTGTTAGCTTGTTTTGGGGTTCCGGAGATCTTAATGACTGACAACGGTACCCAGTTCATATCATCTGTTTTTAAACAGTCTTCTCCGTACCATCCTCAGTCGAATGGTCAAGCAGAAAGATTTGTGGATACTATAAAACGAGCTCTAGTCAAAGGGGGAGGAGGGGCTATCCCAGAGCAAGTAATCAGCAAGTTCCTTATGTCTTACAGAGTTACCCCCAATCCGGCAGTACCCGAAGGTAAGTCACCAGCCGAGTGTATGTTCGGAAGGGAAATCCGAACAGTCTTTAGCAGTGTGTTGCCTCCTAGAAAGACAAGTGAACCTAGGAATGAGTATCATACGGTCACTCGTGGCTTCAAGGTAGGTGAAAGGGTACTGGTTAAATCGTATCAAGGTGAAAGGAGGTGGGAACCAGGTATGATAGAACGTCGAATCGGAAGTGTATTGTATCTAATCCGAAGAAATGTCGGAACTTGTATAAGACACATCAATCAAGTTCGAAGGGATGGCATAACACTGATGCCACAAAGCCGACTCCCATTTCATTTGCTCGTGGATTCATCTCCAAAAAGCCTTCAGGCACGCGAATATGGAAAAGATAAACGACGCAAGGGCGAAGCGACAAAACCTTCGAGAGTGATGAATCGCAAGAGAAATGCGGTAACTCAATTCCAGGTGGATCCGAGAAAAAGGTTTTATACAACAGACTTTAAAGGGGGGAGGTGTGAGGATGGCCTACAGGTGATGTCGAGGAAGCTCTAAGAAGCCAAGAAGGAGCCGGACATATTTCATCCAATCAGCTTTTGGAAGAATATTCTAGAATTGCTGCGTGGAGCTTCCCTATTGGACAATGCCGATAACTCCCTGTGTGCGGATTGGACAACTAATTATGATGATTTTGTTTCTACTAAAAACTATAAATACCTGACAATTTTGTACCATAATCGACACTGTTTGGAATAACATTCCTTCCACTTGTCTTCTGTCTTTTGATTTGTGACTTGGGAGGTTTCTGGCGTTCGAGTGTTCAAATATCATGCTATAGACTAAGAATTCTAAGTTTGAGATACAACAACTGGCGACGGGGTTAGCTGATCAAGATGTCATTTACCTTTGAACAATTTGAAGCCTTGCTGGAGCGTCAAGAAAAACGTTTCGAACAGTTCCAGGTTCGTATTATAGAGTTTTTAACCCAAATATTGAACCTAAGTCAAAATAGTGTTACAGATGATGCTTCCAAATCTAATGTCAACCATATTATTAATTCTATCCATGAATTTAATTTCGATGGTTCGGCTGGTATCACTTTTGAAACCTGGTTCAAGAAATACGAAGATTTATTCAAGGTCGACCTCAGAAGACTTGGTGACGCCGACAATGTCAGAATACCCTTAAGAAATCTTGGCACAGTTGAACATGAACGCTACAGTAATTTCATCCTTCCAAAGAACCCAAGAGACTTTTCTTTTGATGAAGCAATTGAGATTTTGTCACAAATCTTTGCTGAACAGTCATCCTTATTCAATATTCGTTATCAATGACTGAAGATAACAAAAGCAGCTGATGATGATTGGGTGAAGCATGCAGGTTTAGTAAATCGTGAGTGTGAATGCTTCAAATTATCATCAATGACAGATCAGTTTAAATGTCTCGTACTCGTGTGTAGCCTACAGTCTTCCGAAGATGCTGATATCAGAACCAGAATTTTGAGTAAAATTGAACGGTGTCCGAAGATAACACTACAAGAAGTTACTAAAGAGTGCCAAAGACTGGTAAACTTGAAACATGATACATGGTTGAAAATAATAACCGTTTGCCACATGTTCATGCTGTAAGCGAAAAGAAAGAATTCTACCCAAGAAAAACGTCGCTCGCAGACAACCAGCCCCCATCTTCATGCTGGTCATGTGGAGGTTGGCACTATCAGAGGTTCTGCCCGTACAAAGAACATCGTTGCAGAAAATGTCATCGAAAGGGGCATAAAGAAACAAACTGCAGAAGAAGAACCCATAAACGACATTTGTCGAAATTATACTTCGAGAAATACAGGTCGGCGCATTAACCAACAAAATATTGGTATCACGTAACCGTGCACGAAATTACCGCCGAAGAAAGTACGCAACCTTGAATATTAATAAACAGCATGCTCGTCTTTAACTGGATACAGCATCTGATATTACTCTAATCAGCCCAGAAACTTGGAGTAAGATTGGGCGACCCACAGTGCATGGAACAACACATTTAGCACACAGTGCATCCGGTGGAAAGTTAAACATTGTTGGAGAAATATCATGTATTGTTTCTAAAGGTGCTGCGACGACAAATGCAACCGTATACCTCACGAAGAATCCAGCACTTGACTTATTGGAATTAGACCTTATAGAAACACTTGAACTAGCAGAACATTCTAATAATAGCATCTGCAGACGAGTTATTACTGACAACTCCTCAGAGTGTAACCAGAAAAATACCGTGCTGCAAAGATATCACAACGTTTTTGAAGAAGAATTGGGAGAATGTACGAGGACCAAAGCCTTGTTAACCCTCAAACCTGGTGCTACTTCCGTTTTTCGGCCTAAAAGACCTGCGCCCTACGCAGCGCTACCGATTGTTGAACAAGAATTAGAACGACTGCAAAGAAGTGGAATTATAGAACCAGTGAGCTTTTCTGATTAGGCAGCACCAGTAGTAATTGTTAGAAAGCCCAATGTAAGTATCCGATTATGCGCAAATTATTCGACTGGATTAAATGACGCAATCGAAGCTCATCAGTACCCCTTACCATTACCAGAAGACTTATTTGCGAAACTTAACGGGGGTAAGTATTTTGCAAAACTAGACCTATCAGAAGCATATTTACAGATTCCAGTAGCGGAAGAGTGTAAGCATTAATTGACAACAAACACTCATAAAGGGTTGTTCCGATATAATAGACTTCCGTTTGGAGTAAAGACTGCCCTTCAATCTTTCAACAAGTTATGGGTACCATGCTACAATATATTCCTGGCACTGCGGCCTATCTTGACGACATACTAATCATGGGTACAGATTATGCTGACCTAGAGAAGAAGGTAGATATGGTTCTCAGACGCATAGCAGATTTTGGGTTCTCATTACGTACTGAAAAATGTGATTTCTACATGGAACAATTCCGCTATTTGGGATTCATAATCGATAAAGGCGGAAGAAAACCTGACCTTGAAAACGTCGAGGCTATCAAGTACATGCCCCCACCAACCGATGTATCAACTTTACGCTCTTTCTTGGGAATGGTTAGTCATTACGGAGTTTTTCTTCCAGAACAGCATCGCCTTCGTGCTCCTCTTAATGGGTTGCTGAAAAAAGATACCAAATGGTTCTGGTCATCTGAGTGCTAGGAAGCTTTCCTAAAACTAAAACAACTGCTATCGTCAAATCTTCTGCTCACACACTATGATCCAGATCATTCCATCATAGTCGCAGCAGATGCGTCCAAATACGGAATCGGCGCAGTGATTTCACATACCTACCCAGACAGGTCTGAGAAGGCAATCGCCCACGCTGCACGGTCGCTGACGATGATAGAAAGAAACTACAGTCAGATAGAAAAAGAGGCCCTCTCTATTATATTCGCTGTAAAGAAGTTCCACAAGGTGTTATTTGGCAGACAATTTACCTTACTAACAGACCATAAACCGTTGCTGACAGTTTTTGGATCGAAGAAAGTTATACCCGTATATACAGCAAATCGTCTACAGAGATGGGAAACTACACTGCCGGGCTATGATTTCAAGATAAAGTACCAACCAACAACGGATTTTGGACAGGCAGATGCCCTCTCAGGACTAATAAGTTTCCATACAAAAAAGAAGAGGAGGTGCTTGTGGCTGCCGTAGATGTGGAGGCCGAGGTTCACACAGTATTAGCAGACGCAGTTTCCGGACTTCCGGTCACATTCGAAGGTATTAAAGGTGCTAGTGAGAAAGGTAACGTGTTGGAGGTTGTTCACCACTTCATACTCAACAAATGGCCTTCGTCTAGATTACATGGAGAACTCTTACAATATTTCCGTCGACGAGACTCATTGACAGTTGTGGATTCCTGCATCGTGTTTGGCCACCGTATTGTTATCCCCAGAAATCTTTGAAAACAAGTCCTTAAGCAGTTCCACAGCGGGCACCCGGGGATAAGTAAAATGAAGTCATTAGCTCGAAGCTACGCATACTGGCCATCAATGGACCATGGTATAGAGCAAAAGTGTCGCAGTTGTTCGTCCTGTTTAGTGGCCGCAAAGAACCCAAATAAAGCTGAACCGCAACCATGGCCAAAACCAGACGTTTTCTGGCAAAGAATACACACTGGCTTTGCCGGTCCAATACAAGGCAGGAATTACTTTGTTGTTGTCGACGCCTTCACAAAATGGCCAGAAGTATACGACATGCCGAAAATGACGTCAGGGAGTACAATAAGAAAATTGTCAGGATTGTTAGCTTGTTTTGGGGTTCCGGAGATCTTAATGACTGACAACGGTACCCAGTTCATATCATCTGTTTTTAAACAGTCTTCTCCGTACCATCCTCAGTCGAATGGTCAAGCAGAAAGATTTGTGGATACTATAAAACGAGCTCTAGTCAAAGGGGGAGGAGGGGCTATCCCAGAGCAAGTAATCAGCAAGTTCCTTATGTCTTACAGAGTTACCCCCAATCCGGCAGTACCCGAAGGTAAGTCACCAGCCGAGTGTATGTTCGGAAGGGAAATCCGAACAGTCTTTAGCAGTGTGTTGCCTCCTAGAAAGACAAGTGAACCTAGGAATGAGTATCATACGGTCACTCGTAGCTTCAAGGTAGGTGAAAGAGTACTGGTTAAATCGTATCAAGGTGAAAGGAGGTGGGAACCAGTTATGATAGAACGTCGAATCGGAAGTGTATTGTATCTAATCCGAAGAAATGTCGGAACTTGTATAAGACACATCAATCAAGTTCGAAGGGATG
>NC_031499.1:952285-954991 GCF_000237925.1 Schistosoma mansoni | reverse complement strand
CCCTTGTGATCTGATGCGGATGCATAACTGAGCGCCTTCAGCTAGGTAAGTCCATCAAAACTAATGCGGTCAGCATCAAATGTCGATTTTAGGGATTAATTTACTGTTACAAATGTTTTGTAAAAATGGAGTGATTATGAATTTCTACTGTCAGAACCAGTGAGCTTTTCTGATTAGGCAGCACCAGTAGTAATTGTTAGAAAGCCCAATGTAAGTATCCGATTATGCGCAAATTATTCGACTGGATTAAATGACGCAATCGAAGCTCATCAGTACCCCTTACCATTACCAGAAGACTTATTTGCGAAACTTAACGGGGGTAAGTATTTTGCAAAACTAGACCTATCAGAAGCATATTTACAGATTCCAGTAGCGGAAGAGTGTAAGCATTAATTGACAACAAACACTCATAAAGGGTTGTTCCGATATAATAGACTTCCGTTTGGAGTAAAGACTGCCCTTCAATCTTTCAACAAGTTATGGGTACCATGCTACAATATATTCCTGGCACTGCGGCCTATCTTGACGACATACTAATCATGGGTACAGATTATGCTGACCTAGAGAAGAAGGTAGATATGGTTCTCAGACGCATAGCAGATTTTGGGTTCTCATTACGTACTGAAAAATGTGATTTCTACATGAAACAATTCCGCTATTTGGGATTCATAATCGATAAAGGCGGAAGAAAACCTGACCTTGAAAACGTCGAGGCTATCAAGTACATGCCCCCACCAACCGATGTATCAACTTTACGCTCTTTCTTGGGAATGGTTAGTCATTACGGAGTTTTTCTTCCAGAACAGCATCGCCTTCGTGCTCCTCTTAATGGGTTGCTGAAAAAAGATACCAAATGGTTCTGGTCATCTGAGTGCTAGGAAGCTTTCCTAAAACTAAAACAGCTGCTATCGTCAAATCTTCTGCTCACACACTATGATCCAGATCATTCCATCATAGTCGCAGCAGATGCGTCCAAATACGGAATCGGCGCAGTGATTTCACATACCTACCCAGACAGGTCTGAGAAGGCAATCGCCCACGCTGCACGGTCGCTGACGATGATAGAAAGAAACTACAGTCAGATAGAAAAAGAGGCCCTCTCTATTATATTCGCTGTAAAGAAGTTCCACAAGGTGTTATTTGGCAGACAATTTACCTTACTAACAGACCATAAACCGTTGCTGACAGTTTTTGGATCGAAGAAAGTTATACCCGTATATACAGCAAATCGTCTACAGAGATGGGAAACTACACTGCCGGGCTATGATTTCAAGATAAAGTACCAACCAACAACGGATTTTGGACAGGCAGATGCCCTCTCAGGACTAATAAGTTTCCATACAAAAAAGAAGAGGAGGTGCTTGTGGCTGCCGTAGATGTGGAGGCCGAGGTTCACACAGTATTAGCAGACGCAGTTTCCGGACTTCCGGTCACATTCGAAGGTATTAAAGGTGCTAGTGAGAAAGGTAACGTGTTGGAGGTTGTTCACCACTTCATACTCAACAAATGGCCTTCGTCTAGATTACATGGAGAACTCTTACAATATTTCCGTCGACGAGACTCATTGACAGTTGTGGATTCCTGCATCGTGTTTGGCCACCGTATTGTTATCCCCAGAAATCTTTGAAAACAAGTCCTTAAGCAGTTCCACAGCGGGCACCCGGGGATAAGTAAAATGAAGTCATTAGCTCGAAGCTACGCATACTGGCCATCAATGGACCATGGTATAGAGCAAAAGTGTCGCAGTTGTTCGTCCTGTTTAGTGGCCGCAAAGAACCCAAATAAAGCTGAACCGCAACCATGGCCAAAACCAGACGTTTTCTGGCAAAGAATACACACTGGCTTTGCCGGTCCAATACAAGGCAGGAATTACTTTGTTGTTGTCGACGCCTTCACAAAATGGCCAGAAGTATACGACATGCCGAAAATGACGTCAGGGAGTACAATAAGAAAATTGTCAGGATTGTTAGCTTGTTTTGGGGTTCCGGAGATCTTAATGACTGACAACGGTACCCAGTTCATATCATCTGTTTTTAAACAGTCTTCTCCGTACCATCCTCAGTCGAATGGTCAAGCAGAAAGATTTGTGGATACTATAAAACGAGCTCTAGTCAAAGGGGGAGGAGGGGCTCTTCATGGGCTGCACCAATTGTGGTTGTCAAAAAGTCTAATGGTTCCATACGCACCTGTGCAGACTTCTCTACAGGACTCAACGCGGCGCTACAACAGCATCATTATCCGCTGCCGATCCCAGATGATTTGTTTACTATTTTAAATGGTGGTACCTACTTCGCTAAGCTAGATCTCGCGGATGCTTACCTTCAAATTCCTGTCGCTCGCGAATCGAGAGAACTGCTGACAATCAACACTCACCGAGGTCTTTTCCAGTATACCCGATTACCCTTTGGTATCAAGACTGCTCCAGCGATATTCCAGCAGATTATGGATACTATTCTGGCAGATGTTCCTGGTGTTGCTACGTATCTTGACGACGTCCTTATTGTCGGCTCAACTGCTGATGAATTGCATTCCAGAACATATTTAGTTCTACAACGCCTCCAAGATAATGGTTTTCGCCTTCGTTCAGAGAAATGCCAATTCTTTCTACGCTCCGTTAAATACCTGGGGTTTATGGTTGATGCTTCTGGACGACATCCTGATCCTCAAAATACACAGGCAATCCAGCAAATGCCTGCTCCCACTGAT
>NC_031499.1:807573-952085 GCF_000237925.1 Schistosoma mansoni | reverse complement strand
GGTTGTGAATTGAAGCACTTTCCCAGAATTGGAAACGCTTTGTGTTATAAAGCAACAAAGAATTACCCTGTGAACGGATTTTTACTTGATCCATCCAGAAAGGATAGAATGACACTTATTTTTTATGCGTTCGATCGATTATTGTGGGAACAATTATTGGTTGAATAGCTGAGTGGTAATATTTGTTTAGAACCGTTGTTACCCCAATCACCTTGTTCTGATTTCGATTGGGACACGCGTATCTAATTCGGACAGTTATTCTTCGCCCAAACCTAGTTTGGATTCACAACAATATTCTGAATCCATGATTGTTCTGTTTTATTTAAATTCGTATAGGAACTAAATACGTGAAACTTCTCGATATATCGATATTTTATCGAACATATATTTCAGTCGCTTCATTTCTGACTTCTCATTTGGTTGGGTTGTCATACTTTGATTATGTAGGTGCCAGTGGTTAAGGTGTTGTCAAACTCTTAATATGAGTAGCATATTTAGTGGTGAGCACGACGTCGTCTGGTACACCTGTTTGTAAACTGTGAGTTTGTTCCTTGTCGGAACCTTTTACATCATATTTTTACTCTAATTTTTACGCATTATGATGTTTTGTAAAATTTTTGATTGCTTCTTTCCCGTTCATCGTCACACTTTACAATTATCATGATGAAACAGACTCTTAAATTATTTAGGATCAAGATTTTTTTCACCCCTCGTTTCTGCCAATGCCATTCTGGCCCGATAACATCGAAGACTGGATCTGCTGCGAAGAGGCTGACTTTTACGAGCACGACTTGACAGACTCACGTTCACAATTCCTTACGGCAGTGAAGTCACTACCTCACGATTTCAACAGGTACATCACACCTAGTATGTTCACCACCAATGTTTCAACGAAAGTGTCAACCGACAAAGGATGGATAAACTTTTCCACAACATTGTGTTGCAACATAGCTCACCAACAGAAACGTTGCTACGGATGAGAGAAGTCATTAGTGAACGAACATTTGACGAGGTCTTGTTTAGACAGCATTTCTTGTCTAAGCTTCCTCAGTGTTTGTCTCATTTCGGAACAACGCTGTAGACTAACTGGGTGTATCTGCCGACTGGATTCTGGAACCCCAATGCCAAGGTTTACTCAGTCACGCAATGACATCACAAACCTCTATCATACTCTGACACGCCACATTCGTATTCGTCATGACCGCATACTCTTCTTAACTGATCGAAGGAATTCTTTACAAAAAAGACCTGTCTCTAGATCACGACAAAGAGATAAACCTGACTGGTACTGGCAGCATAACAAGTATGAAAGACCTCGGAATTGCAGAAAACCCTGCAGTTTCCCCAGTTCCAAATCACTCGACACCAGAAAGGGTTCGGAAATTTTTCCAGCTGGCACGAGTTAACGGCAATCTTAGCTGGCGAAGTAACTATCTGTTATACACCGTTGGCGTAATGACAAAAGCTCTCTCCCCCATACAAACCTTAGCGTTCTCCCCGAAAATTGAAACGACCGACAGCACGAAGGAGTTTCCAACTTACAGGCGGTAAATGGGAAACCATATGATAAGCGATATGATTATCTTTACGTGGGTTTACGCAAACCCATACACTGGATCTTCGTTGTTGCAGATGTTTCTATGCAAATCATTCGTACAGACCTGCTACAACATCACAATTTACCCATCAACACGCACAAAGGGAGGTTAGTACTCGACAAGTACCCTGAGATAAACCAAACGCAACCGAATTTGCTATGTGTAATCAGTCATGTTACAAATCACATCTCGACCACAGAACCACCTGTATTCTCGAAGACACGCCGACTAGCTCCCGAAAAGCTGAGAATGGCTAAGAACGAATTCGAACATGTGATAGACTTGGGAATCATTTGGTCATGAAACAGCTTGTGTGCATCTCCTTTGAACATGGTCCCTACTAAGAATTTTAACGGCTGGCGTTCAACCGGTAGCTATCGGCGACTAAATGAAAACAACATTTCTGATTGTTACCAGTTGCCTCACATACACGGGTTCTCCGATGACGTTTTTCAAGGTCTCATCTTCATAAACGCGTATGTAGATGACTGCTTGATCACAAGCGCGAACAGAGAATCTCATCTTCAGCATCTGCACCCTGTTCGAACGACTGCAAAAACACAACATTACTGTAAACATTTGGAGAGGTCTAGTCAGAACGGACTGCCTAGATTTTCTCAGACACATTATTGATACATAAGACATCCGACCTTTAAAACGCAAGGAGGTGGCCATTCTGATTTACGCATAATTGACCAAAATCAAGCACCGGCGTGATAAGTTTCAACCGACGGTTCATACAGAATCACGCATCTTTCATGAGACCCTTAACCGCCCAACTTTGTGGAAATGCGAAAATCATCAATTTATACGACATCATAAGAGAAGCATTCTCCACAGTTAGGAAACCTGTCGCTAAAGCAACATTACACGTACACTGAACACCCAAGCACCCATTAGTATGTCAATAGATGCATCGAACTCGGCAATCAAAGTCATACGACAATGGGTAAAGCGCAACTGGTAACCTTTAACGTTCTTCTTGAGACGGTTGCTAGGCGCTAAATCGAGATATAGCACCTCGATGAAAATGAGTGCAAAAATCGTTTCCATGCTAATGCGCGTTTATAGAACACATCTATATGAGTCTGCGAGATTCAAACTAATGTTTTGGCTGAAGAATAAATGTCTGTGTAGTTTAGACACACGCTATTGCCAAGTTGAGATAAAAACAAGGTGATCGGGAAAATAACGTTTCTAAGTTTCATAATAAACACAATTTTACATCATTACCTAAACAAATATTACCATTCAGTTATTCAAACAATAATCGTTTCAGAAATTTAAAACAATTAGTCCCTTTGATAAATTTCGATACTGCAATGTGAAGACGAAGTAATCCTTCTCTCAATAATCGATCAAAATTACAATTAATAGACAAATTGATAAGGAATGCAATTCCAATTCTGGAAAAGCGCTTCAATTCACCATCAAAATGCACAATCCAAGTCAACTGAAGCAACACAATCAAAGGGGACCAACCAATATGGCTGCAGTCAAGACTAAGTATCAACCAAAACAACGGTTTAGGAAGAAACATGGAATCGCAGTGAGTACGTAAGAAAGATAAAAACTATAATAAAATACAAATATTACCATCTCAAATAGAATCAAAATGACTAACAAAATATACAACTGAAGTAATTAACAAGAACAAGTTGCGGATGTATGTATGGAGGGGTTTCCACACACAAAACCTTCAAAATGGATCTTACAGAGTTCACTTTCCATATTTTCGTCAATTTTGTGTCTTTACGCACTTACGAGTGCAACTCAGCATGCTCTCACATAACATTCTCTTCCTTTCCAGGACCGCTAGAAAGGATGAAAAACCGACGGAGATTACGGTGAATCGAAAATCTTATTTTACCTGTTTTCCATTAATACATTATACCACATGGCCACTTATGGTAAGGAAGGAGGTCAGACGCTGTTGAACATAGCAAGTTATCAGAAGAGTGTTTACTAACGTCCACCTCTTCGGGTTTAAGCTTCTGACTGGCCACGTCTTAGGGTAATCACTACCCCACTAGGAAGTGTTCTGTAGCGGTAAATAAATCCCAAAAATCAATAGCCCTGTAAGTCTTCGACATTTGATGCTAACCGCATTATCTTTACCGAACTAACCTGACTGAAGGATCTCCGTCAGGCATCCACACGAGATCATAAGTGGGTACGCCCTGATTAACATCTACAACCACTAACCGGCATATATTAGTAATTTCTCAATACATCGACAGTCCATCAAATATATATTCGAAACTCTTCACTTCTGACTTCTGATTTAACTGGGTTGGCATATTTCTATCATACAAGTGCTACTGGTTAAGACGTCAAACTCCATTTACTCGTGGCATCCTTAGGCACTACATTGTATTTTTGAAATGACAGTGAAGCAGTTCGTAAAAAATTCTTTTTATTTCTTTTTTTGATTAAGTATATACCAAAAACTGTTTCGAATAAAGTCAACTCTAGTAAACATGTGTGCGATTTTAGGATCGAGTTAAAACTGTGGATATCCCTGGCTGAATGACCAATTGTTCTGGACGGGAAGTTTTCAACAAACTATTAATCACCAGACTTAAGTTGTTCCAATCTGTGGCGAAATGTAATTTTACATAGTAATTATTCAATACATTTCGGTTTTCATATTGATGCTGGTGATGGAAAGTCATCGGCCAAACATTTCTTCTGGATCAAGTTTTTATTTGGCGTAGAACGCATCCGTACAGTAGTCGGGAAATTTAGATTTCACGCCGATACATCACTTTGTGGAGATTGTTAACATAAACCAAATTTTCAATTTATTTTACCATTCGAATTTTTTGTATTGAGGCTTTGTAGTGGTTGGTAGTATTTTGAGCCCTAATAGGCTATTCTGGCTTTCGGATAGATCAATTTATCCATTCTTCCTAAGCCACATTTTAACCATGTCAATTATTCGCTTATTAACCCTGACTGTTTTTCATACGATCGTATGTGTGTCACTTGCTTACCCTATCCACTACCTGTCTGCAACTTCTTTTGTTTGAGCATTAGTAGAGTCACGCCTTATCAAACTGAGCTGACTTACTCACCTTCTTCACTGTTCGTCATTTCGTTTCACTTTGCTCCATCCTATTCTCTTCCTTCGCTTTGTTTCCCTGATTGTCTGTTCAGATCATTGAATAAGCGGAATATACGTATCAAAAATTATTCACGTATTTGACTTATTTTTATTCCATTATTCTTCAATGCAAATTAGGTCCAAGAGAACATACGAGGATTGACGACATGTATACTTCGGTAACAATTATCTAATGATCTAACTGGAGTCAGATACATGGCCACTAAAACCTCTTTCTACTATTAACATATGTCTTCTCTCTCAACCGTCATCGACCTCTCTGATCATCAACAGAACATTTCGATAGGAAGTGCTCTTAAAATAGTGTCGTCTAACTCTATCATTTCTGAATCGTCTACAAATATACAGTAAATGTATACATGTAAGGGTCGTGTGGCGAAACAGAAAACGAATAAATAAGACTAAAATGACTGATTCACTAGATGATTTGTACGTTTTCTAACCTTTTCACACAATGACGGATTTGTGTAGAAGTGTATTTGCTGCATTCTTACTACTAAAGATAGAACAGCTGCAGTGTCGTTTCCATTTTATGTAAACTTATATGCTGATAGAGGAAACATTGCGCCAGCACTATCATAGGAAACTAGAGTGCTGTCTGTCGTGTGAATTCAATAACTCAATACTTGTTTTACAGTATGTTGAAGATCATACATTAGTGTTCTAAAAAGGCGCGTTGTGCGTATTCCAGACGTTTTCGGTTGTCATCCCGAAAAGCAAGCGAAGCCATGAGTCATTCTAGAGATGCAACTGACCAAAACTTCGATTACATGTTCAAACTGCTTATTATCGGCAATTCATCTGTTGGAAAAACGTCGTTCCTTTTTCGATACGCTGACGATAGCTTCACATCAGCTTTCGTTTCGACTGTCGGTATTGACTTCAAAGTAAAGACAATATTCAGACAAGACAAAAGGGTGAAACTGCAAATATGGGTAAACAAGAGTACTTTCACTTTGTGTCTCTCATCTTTATTGTAATCAGGAACGAACTCAATCTTAGGTCATCCAGTTAGTCGTGAACAACATAGGATCTGTCACGCGTGTGTATTTGTCCAAATTGCCATCTTATATTAGCACAGAGAGGCGAAATGACTTAGGCAACTACTAAAATAGTAGATTTGTTAGCGTTAGTAATGCTGAAAAAGCATCACTATGTATAGACAATATGATTTTGTGGAGATTTCCTTTTTTTAAAAAAAATATACTTCCACCTCACTTCACTGATGTGGTAACTTGAACACTTTGTCATCCTTCCCGCTCTAATCTCATCACTATCCTCTACCGTATTATAGGACATGGACTGTTATTGATGTACCCGATCTTTACTCACTAGTGATGTCCGACTACGGGTTGTTTTACCCCTTCATAAATAGATGTAATGTGACTTGAGCTGTGTTGAAAGTGTAAATTTCCCATCTAAGCTGACAAGTCGGAAGACATTTTAAAATTGTCATGATAAGCAATCGGTCACCATAACCCTCCCACTTTCACTCTGCCTTTTCTAGGTTATCCGAATATTCTTTTAGTTTTATGTTATCACAACGGTAGCACTTAATTCGTTGGTTGTTTGTCCATTTCCGAAAATTTCTGTTAAATTGATCTAATGTACAGATTTATTAGGTTTTGAACGTCAAATCGGTCTGTCTACTGTGTGCACAAAACTAGCTTGATCGGGAATCCACTTTCAATGAGTCTTGCTGATTGCAAAGCACCACACCCTTAAAATGAAGTTAAAATATGGTCATTTATTAATTGTGTTATCTCAACCTTAGATTATCATATGGCTTCCAATATTTATGCAGGATCATTACATCAACCCTTTGGTTTCTGAACGTCCCCTTACAACCATATACGCTTACGTTTGTTGTCTGAAGTAGTCAGTTTAATTTCATGTACCATGGTCTACATAACCATTCGTAAGACTTCCTGTTTCACTTCCATAAATCCAGATATCTGGTTTCACACACTTATTGCGTTTACCACTATCATCCTTAAGCACCATAGTTGTTATTCATCTACAATAAAAATTTGTTGAGAAATTATCTAAATGATATTTACTGTTGTTTCTGGCTTGATCTAGTCATAATTATTTATGGGAATTACACGAGGATCGATTGTAGGCTCTCGGTGTGTAGGCCTATTATTCAATTGCATAGGTTCTGAGGAAACAATGTGTTAAGCAGTTCACTTGTTCGTATTGTCTACTAGAAATGGCATTTACTAAATAAAATCAAGCTAGGTTCTGTCTGGATAGGTTGGTTAATAGAACAACAACATGGTAATCTCAGTATAATCCTAACCCTATCTTCTTACTACTCCAATTAATAGCCATGCAGTCCACATTATCCCATGCTCTTTATAGTGTAAATCATACAATCAGTTCGAGTTTGTGCTTGATAGAGTAATCAAGTAGTGTGTTGTCCGTGTACTCGGCATTTAGATCCGTTGGATTTGCACAGTAAATCATAGCATTCCTCAGTGATTTTGCATAGCTTTCTTTTTACTACTTGTGGGTTGAGGTTCGTGTATAACTTCTCTAAATCTACGGGACTCTTAAATCAACCTAGCCTATTCATAACTATAGATACATTAGAGTGATCAATGTTTTAGTAGTGAATCTTTTTTGAGTGACAAAAAATAAGGTAATGAATCATGTGTTTGTCAGTATAGGCGGTGGATCTTATTGATTTAAAAAAATGGTTTTTTAATTATTTATTTGTTTGAACATAAATATTGGTACAAGGTGGCACCAGACAAATATGCGCCACACGAAAAATTGTCTTTTCATTTCTTTGTGTGAGGGCTATGATACTGCCCAGGTACTCAGATCGAAGCAGGTGGATTTCTTAAGGGGCCACACCCGGAGTCTTCGACCTAAAGGTCTGATCCACAAGGCAGTGGCGCATCGTGAGGAGATGCAGTCCCATGGTAGCCGGTGACCAACGATTGATTCATACGCCATTTGTTCTCTCAGGATACTGGAGCCCATGTGCACCATTAGTTTGGAATCAGGGTTTTCCAAATCCCCTAGGTGAACTCGCCTTGTCCACCAACCCGGTAAAAGCTCTGGACATTCGCTTTTCGTCCTCTCAATTTCGTAAACAACAGTGATGCCACGAGAAGGTAGTGAGTAGAACTTCTCTGTCAGAGGCTGTATACTCATGGCTGTGTGAGAGCATTTCGGGTGGGCAGGTGGCTCCTCATCACTCTCGGCAGTGCCAGGGCATTTGAGGGCTGTAAAGTTGGTGTTTAAATACCTTACGTCTAATGACTAGCTACCACTTACTGTAGACGGAGTTTTGTAAAATTATGAGTAAGTCTATCTTAATTCTCATATAATAAACCACTTTCAATTATTACGTTTAGTTGTCACTTCCTCCAAATGCCTTGGTACGGCCGAAAGTGGGGAGAGTCCGCTCCTCGTCTCGAAATACTCTCACACAGCCACGCGTATACAGCCTCTGACAGAGAAGTCCTACTCACTACCTTCTCGTGACACCGGTGTTGTTTACGAAATTGAGAGGACGAAAAGCGAATGTCCGACGCTTTAACTGGGTTAGTGAACACGGAAAATCCATCTAGGGGAGTTGGAAAACCCTGATTCCAAACCAATGGTGCACATGGGCTCCAGTATCCTGAGAGAACAAATGGCGTATGAATCAATCGTTGGTCACCGACTACCATGGGACTGCATCTCCTTACGATGCTCCACTGCCTTGGGGGTCAAATCTTTAGGTTAAAGGCTCGGGGTGTGACCCCCTAAGAAAACCACCTGCTTCGGTCTGGGCACCTGGGCAGTATCACAGCCCTCACACAAATCGAATGAGATTTGTGTGACGCATATTTATCTGGTGCTCCTTTGTATCAATATGTGTTTAAATAAATAAATATCACTATCAGTTTTACTGTTGTAGTTATTTTATGATTTCGTTGTCAACCATGTCGACCACTTACCATTTCGGGTGTTTTATAATGCGCAATTATCAAGTACAATTTAAAGTAGACAACAGCCATGCTGTTAAAAAAGGAATGTGACGTCATTATTAACGTACGTTCGGTTTAACGATTAAAAGATGACCAAAACCAGGTTATTGTAGTGCCGAATACCAATAAAAATCAAATTTGTTAAGATCTCAGTGGATGCAAGTTCCTCGATTTAGATGTTTCACAAAATACATTTGTAAATCTCTAAAATGCTCTCATTGGAACGTTAATTTTACGATTGAAGGGACAAATCTGTATTGTTATTGTATGTTTAGATCAAGCAATCAATGTGTAGTCATCCGGAATTAATGTTATGTAATTTCCACTTGATTACCTTAATAGGACACAGCTGGTCAGGAACGTTACCGTACCATAACAACCGCTTATTACCGTGGTGCAATGGGTTTCATATTAATGTATGATATTACCAACGAAGAATCTTTCAATGCTGTTCAGGATTGGTGAGTAATTTAATCTTAAATTATTCTTTCCCTAGAAAACCTCAAAATTATGCTAAACCGATTCCCATATATTGTAAATTGTTAGGACTTGTTTAGGCAACTACTCATTAGGAAAGGAGGAACATCGTAATAGTGATAGTAGTTCCATGAGTCAACAGAATAAATAAATAGACTATCGGTCGGTGGCCGAAGTGCAATGATATGATATACTCAAGTGGCAGCTGCTCAGAAAACTGAGCTATTGGTGTATGCCGCTAACGAACTGGTATTAAAAGACGCGATCACTAACAAGTAGGCAAGGTTTTCTGTCTAGTGAAATGGCACGTTATACACAAAGTCCTAAACACAAAGATAAGTATGATCAGAAGTCACTTGGACCGTAAACGATGGAAGTATACGGATTGCATAGGTCATTCAATTTCAATGAAGTTAGAACCTGGCTGTCCTGAAGCAGATGTTAGGAATGAATATTCTTGTGTTTTATACTCATGCTGATAGAAACCTCGTTAGAAATAAAAACAATTTAGGATTGTTACTCCTTACCTTCTATATTAGATATCAGTTTCAGATACTATTACCTACACTGATGTACAAACTGTTCGATTATAACAGTTACATTACTCTCTCAATCTTTTTCTAACAAGATCGAAAAAATATACAGTCGTACAGATGGAAACCCTGTTTACTTTCTTTTTAACTTCCTGCTTTCCTGGCTGCGAATTTTTAAGGGCTATCATAAGATAAAGTAATGCTTAGATTACTTCCTGTGGATGGTCAGTATACACGCTTTCTCTCTAAACTTATTGTATTAAATGCTTAGTTGCATCGTATAAGGCTACGTGATCTGTCTAATAAAAAAACCGAGGTACCAAGATCTTTAATAAAACTTTGGAAAAACGTTTAGGGTACATACGAGTTGTTTAGAAATGCTTATTAGAATGATGCGTTGAAGAAAACGTCTCTAATCTAGCGGATCGAATGTTTTACTGAGCCCGTGAAAATTACTGGGGTGATGCAAGGCTAGCACGATTGTCGACCCCTTGCTTTAATAAAGACACTAGACCTGTACAATCTGTTATGCCTTCCAGTCTCTGATCCACTGTTTGAATGATCATCGATGAACCGAATTTAAGGTAATCTATGCACATGTTCCCAGTATAATGTGAAGCGACGAGGCGGTTGACGAGCGTTTTTAATAGACCGACTGTGAATAGTGATGTGTTCGGCATATATTCAGTGTCACTAATCGTTTGGATATTATGATAAAAAGGAAGGTTCGGTTGTCACCATAAAATGACGTTGAAGAAACAGCCTTTTGGTCCATGATAATTGTATAAATACAAGGTGTTATTTTATTTATTTGATCACATATATATTGGTACAAAGGGCACCGGATACATATGCGCCACACAAAATAATGAGAATGGGAGGAGAAGGAAGAAGATGCGTATATATAGAGGAAGGAAAAAAGAAAAGGAGAAGAGTAATGATAGGGGGGACTGAAATGTACAACCAGAAGAGCTCTCTGAGGTAGGAAAGTTATAGCCACTCTTTAGGAAGAAATTAAAAGAAGGTTACAGCAGGATCGCCACTGGCTTCTATTCTGAGCCCTATCTGATAACGTCTCTAGCCACTGTGTTGCACCATCTCTCGGACCCCAGCCAGGGAGTCGTGAAGGACCAACAGAAGCTAGCCCTTTGAAGCTTTCTTTCATACCACGACACCTGTCATACACTGACCTCCTCTCCGCTCTTTCCAACCAGTCCCAGAGTCGGCAAATAATGCACGACGTGGAATTCTCTGGGACGACATTCGTAAAACATGTCCAAGCCCCCGAAATCGGTGTTTCAAGATGGTGACACCAATTGAATTATCGTCTCTGCGCCCGAGCACACGATGCCGAACCTCTGCATTTATTTATTTATTTAAACACATAAATATTGGTACAAGAAAGCACCAGATAAATATGCGCCTCACAAATCTCATTCGATTTGTGTGAGGGCTGTGATACTGCCCAGGTGCCCAGACCGAAGCAGGTGGTTTTCTTAGGGGGTCACACCCGGAGCCTTTGACCTAAAGGTCTAGTCCACAAGGCAGTGGAGCATCGTGAGGAGATGCAGTCCCATGGTAGCCGGTGACCAACAGTTGGTTCATACGCCATTCGTTCCTTCAGGATACTGGAGCCCATGTGCACCATTGGTTTGGAATCAGGGTTTTCCAACTCCCCTAGGTGGATCCTCCACATCCACCAACCCAGTTAAAGCGTCGGACATTCGCTTTTCGTCCTCTCACTTTTGTGAACAACACTCCCGCCACGAGAAGGCCCAGAGTAGGACTTCCCTGGTAGAGGTTATATATTCGCGTGGCCATGTGAGAGCATTTCGAGAGGGAGAGCAGACTCTCCCCACTCTCGGCCGTACCAGGGCATTTGGGGGCGAACCTCTTCATTACTAACATGGTGTTGCCACTGAATGTCAGCAATCCTTCGGAGACAACGATGATCGAACACAGAGAGATGTCTAACATCCTCAACTCGGAAAGGCCAGGTTTCACAAGCATAGAGCAAAACTGCTCTCACCGACGCGTTGTAGATCCGACCTTTTACAGCCAGACTAACATCACGAAGGCGCCAAAGATGGCCCAGATTGGCATAAGCCGCTCTGGCTTTCATTATACGTGCATCAATCTCATCACTCACGCCACCACCAGCACTTATATAGCTACCTAGATACACGAACTTCTCAACTACTTCAATCTGCTCACCATCTAGGGTGAGTACAGGATGAGAATCCTGCCAGTCTTGTAGGAGTACTTTGCACTTGGAGGGTGCAAAGCACATGCCGTACCTGCGGACACTGATTGCCAACTGATTAAGTGCGGATTGCATGCCTTGGGCATTATCGCACAGTAAGACAATATCGTCCGCATACTCAAGGTCGAGAAGTCGTTCTCCAGGCAGCAGATTCACGCCATTACTTACATCCATCAGAGCTGTTTCCAGGATGTCGTCGATGGCAAAGTTGAAGAGTAATGGTGAGATTGGGCAACCCTGCCTAACCCCACTGCTCGAATGGAACAAGGGAGAAAGGTGGTTGTATGCCCTCACTCTGCCTGAGGTGTTCGTATACAGGGCCTTTAAGATGTTAATGAACTTCTCAGGCACACCCTTCTTCAATAGACGATCCCAGAGAACAGTCCTGTCCAACGAATCGAAGGCAGCCCTGATATCAAGAAACACTACGATTGTTGGCCTGCGATAAGTATGACGGTGTTCTAACATTTGGCGGAGGGTGAAGATGTGATCAATGCATCCTCGACCAGAACGAAAACCAGCCTGCTCCTCGCGAGTCAATCGTTCTCGGGTTTTAAACAACCTACGAAGAATGATAGAAGCCAATAGTTTGGACGCAATCGGAAGTAGACTTATCCCCCGATAGTTATTACAGGAACAACGTGAACCCTTTTTAAAGATAGGGAAGACTATCGACTCATTCCATGATGTTGGAACACTTTCTTGCTCCCAAACCTTTGCAAACAACACAGTCAGTTCCTTAGCCAGAAAGTCACCACCATCTTTAAAAAGAGCCGGAGGTAAGTCATCTGGGCCCGGTGATTTGTGGCGTTTCAAGAGTTGGAGTTCCTTGCGGACTTCCGCCTCGTTTGGTGGATCAGTCGTCACCGGCCATGGGGGGCAGGACAAACTGGTTTATGTTGCCGGAGTAGCAGGCCAGTTGAACTGCCCTTCGAAAAATTCCGCCCATCGTCCAAGACGTCGAGAGATGTTAGTGATTGGCATCCCATCATCCTCGTAGATTGTTTCACTCACACACTCACAAGGTGTTATTGTAAAGATAAATTCACAAGGTAACTTGTGCTAACAGTTTTCAACCTTACTCAGTTATTTATCAATTCTGGTTTTCGGTATTTTCTATCGATAGCGTTAAAACTGATTCTCAAAGAGTTTAATGAATGTAATCGAATCGTCGGTTTTAATTAGATGTGTGCCCGGCCGTTGCTGCTACCTTGACGTGGTGGTCGGGCTTGCCTATCGCGATGAAACAATCGTTCCTCAATGTCCTACCATGCCAGACAGGTCGGTTGAAGAGCGGTCAGACTAGAAGCAGCAAACCCAAGGTCCGAAGGCGAAGCCGTACCTCTGACTGTACGGAGGTGTGACAGCAGTAAGGTGTTTCCTTCAGACAACCAGCATGACAGCGATGCTGCCTTCCCACAAGGAGGGGGTGGGGTTAGAAAAGGTCGGCCCTAAAAATGCCCACCTCGCTTTATCCAAATGATTTCCGTCTCCGGCGGTGAGGTCCTTTAAAGAACGAAGCTAACACGTCAAAACCCCCCACAAATAGGCCGTGCTTGACCGGCCTCAAGCAGTCGTCCCTTTAACTTTACGGTCACGCTCCCAGGTCGTTAAGACCAACATTAATCCAACATCCTTTTTAGGTCCCTCAAGAAATACCCTTCCACGGTGTTGACAGTCGGGAAGTGATATTAGCCCTCATACCCATAATAGCACACGAGACCAAGTTGGTCACATTCAAATCCTTCCTACACCTAATAACTCTCATCTCCACGACTAACCCTTCTCACGTCCATTTATCACCTCGCACCGCTAAGGCAAACGATTCGAGTACACTTAACGTTGTTCCTGGTCTCCTGAAATCACGTTCTAAACTACGTGTAGGAACTTTTAACGTCCGAACATTGTGCCAAATAGGACAACAGGCTCCCTTAGCTAGAACTTTAGGATCTCGCGCCATCAATGTGTGCTGCGTCTCCGAAACGCACATACAGGATCCGAGTAGCGTCATTCATTTGACCTCACCATGTCATAATAAAGAACCAACTCGATTCACGCTTCGTGTATCTGGAAGCCCTGATGCTGCTTCCCGTGGCCTCGCTGGCGTAGATATAGCAATAAGTCCTAGCACAGGACTAGCTCTTTTAGACTGGATCCCAGTAGATAGTCGTCTATGCGCTGTCCGACTAAACGGATCAGTAAGGACTCAGAAAGATAGGGAAACTCGTCGTTACCTCTTCGTCGTCTCTGCCTACTCTCCCAGTGACTGCAGCTCAGATGATGTAAAAGATGAGTTTTACAGAAAGCTTTCCGACCTTCTCCGAAAAGCTAGGCGTTCTGATGTAGTAATAGTGGCAGGTGACTTTAATACTCAAGTAGGTAAACTAAGCGATAGGGAAAGACACCTGGGTGTGGATCTCATGGTGTCGTGGCTCAAAGGATAGATAATGGCGACCGTCTGTTGCAGCTATGCTCAGATAACCGTCTGTTTCTTGCAAATACTAACTTTAAGCATAAGGAAAAACATCTTTTGCCATGGCGACCCCCAAATTCGTCCCAACGTTGGACCCAATTAGATCACATCGCTATCAGCCACCGATGGAGAGGCTCGATAGAAGACTGTCTCTCATTCTGGAGCACATGTGTAGATTCAGATCATGCTCTAGTGCGAGCACGTATCTGTCTGCGTCTTACTGGACGTAGGAAAGACACTGCAAGGAAACCTCGTTGGGTTCTACTTAATGATAGGCAAGCTAAGAATATATTTCAGGAACAACTAGAAAAACAGTTAGGCAGCCATGTAAGTTGTGCCCACCCTGAGGCAGCGTGGAATGACATCCGATAAGCTGTGGAAAAAGCAGTGATATCCGATAGTAAGATAAACCATAAGGTTAAGGAGAAACAATGGATCTCAACAGCATCTACCGCACTGATAAATGCTCGAAAACTCATCCCATCTGGCTGTGAACATAACGTAGTGCGGAGTCAGCTTAAGCGCAGGCTAGTAAGAAGCAGACAACTATTCTGGCTTGTTAAAGAAACCGGTATTAGGAACCTGACTGTCTGCGAAACTATGTCGGAGAAAGATGGACATATTATTCATTCTCAATCCAGGAGATTGGATCGATGGGCAGAACACTTCAGGGATCAGTTCAGCTGGCCTTCAGCCACACTTCGGTTTCCCACTATCCCCAGTCGGCCTGAATGGCAAATTGATGTAAGTCCTCCAACTCTCTACGAGGTTGAAAAAGCTATAGGAAATCTGAAGCGAGGGAGAGAAGCATGCCCTGACAGGTTTACCCCTGAGATTTTGAAGGATGGAAGTCCAGTACTAGCAGCGAAATTGACTGAGGTCTTAGGTAGAATCTGGGAACTAGACGTAATTCCATCTGACTGGTCCCAATCACTGATTGTGCCAGTCTATAAGGAAGGTAAAAAGTCCTCTTGTGACAATCAGAGAGGAATCAGTTTGACTAATATAGTGTCTAAGATATTAGCTGCAATAATACTTCGACGCCTAACAAAAGCTCGTGAAGAGCAGATCAGAGAAAACCAGGCTGGTTTTTGACCTGGACGTGGTTGTATAGACCAGATATTCACTCTACGTCAGGTCCTAGAACATAGATACACATCCAGACGCTTCACAATAGTAGTATTTCTCGACCTTAATGCGGCATTTGACTCTGTTGATCGTGAGGTTCTTTGGCAGTATTTGTCACTGAAAGGAGTACTAAAGAAGTACATAAACCTTATAAAGGCTCTCTGCTCGAACACAACTGGTCGAGTTAGAGCCTATGGCGAACTGTCATCAGAATTGGTTACCTCAAGTGGTGTTCGTCAGGGCTGTCCACTCTCTCCATTCTTGTTTAACTTTGTCGTTAACATGCTTTTAGAGATAACACTTTCATCATCGAAATCTTCAGGAGTTGAACTTTTACCGGGAGACCCACTTGTTGACCTAGAATACGCCGATGACATAGTTCTATTTGGTGAAGACACTGACAAAATGCAGTCTTCTGACCACTATAAGCAACAGTGCAGGCATGTTCGGGATGCGATTCTCTCCCTCGAAGTGCAAAATGTTACTTCAGGATTGGCACCTGAACTAATGATAAGGAGTGAAGTAGTTGAGCGTGTTGACTGCTTCACTTACCTTGGGAGTCTCATCAGCCCTTGTGGTCTGGTGTGTGACGAAATCTCAGCACGGATACAGAAGGCTCGACTAGCTTTCACCAACTCGCGTCATTTATGGCGTAAGCGAGATATTCGTCTAGCAACCAAAGGAAGGGTTTACTGTGCAGCAGTTCGTTCCGTTCTACTTTATGGCAGTGAAACATGGCCAATAAGAGTAGAGGACATTCGTAGGCTACTAGTATTCGATCATAGATGTCTTCGAAGCATTACTCGTATATGGTGGGACCACCGAGTAAGTAATGCAGTTGTTAGGAAACGGGTACTAGGTAATGGTGGCAAACCGATTGATGAAGTAGTGAAACTTCATCAGTTGAGATGGCTGGGACACGTGTTACGTATGCCCAACCACCGACTGCCCCGACGTGCAATGTTTTATGGTGTAGGAGTAGGTTGCAAGAAAGCTAGGGGTGGCCAGACCAAAATGTGGCACAAATCCATGAAGTCACTGACAAGTGGACTGAGCCATGTTGGTAGGTGTAGACTACCTGGTTGGGATTCGCGAGATGATAGCAACCGATGGTTAGAGACCTTGAATGACATGGCTCAAAATCGTTTGCAATGGCGAAGGTGCATCCAGTCTTTGTGTTCTGCCAAAGTCTAATCTTCTAAATTCTACATGTCCCTATCCTTTTTCTCTTTCCAAATCTATTTCACTGTATTATACTCCTTCAATATCATCTTCAAACCCTAATCTTTCATATATTGCCTGTACTCTTACTACTTCTACCACTATGGGATTTGAATCGAAAACTGCATCTCTGTGTTGATGTGGTATGGCAACTCGAACTGATGTACGTACGTACGAAGTTCTACGTTGTGACTGACTGAGTTAGACGTATGTGTATCTATTCTCTTCTGATAGCTAACAAATGCCCTACAATGATTTACTTTGCTTTTCCCATCTTAGCTTATTCCACTTATCTTCTGTTGTGTTATTCACTAATATTGCCACCATTACTTTCATCCTCTATTTATTTTTCATCATGAATTAAAATTGGTCTTGGTAGCTGGAGAGCATTTGTATTTGATTTCACCTAGTTCGAGGTAGCTCACTAACGGGCACCCACAACCTTACCGGTGATCAGACTCAAAACCTGATGTCAGGATAAGTACAATATCCGTGAGTCGGTTGATTCTTAATTCCAATCACTTGGCGATTTTTTGCTTCCGTCATGCTGTTTTTTATCCCATTCTTCGTGCTGGTGGTAAGGTTAAAATATGATAAATGGAACTAGAAGGCTATTTTTGCGTTTCCTGTGCTCGTTTTTAAGATCTTAAATCATAACGATCAAAACAATAGTTTATGTGTGATTCAACTCTTAAAACAGCTTATATTGGTCTAATATTACGTTTTAATAAACTAGACAATATATTAAAATACTGAATGTACTTTGTAATTAGTTTCTCATGAGTTATAAATAATTCATTTGAAATTCACATGTTATTTGAAAGTTAATTTCTTTCTTTCTAGTTTATTCATTATCCTTTGAGATCGTCATATGTTCAGTATTACCATTATTATTCTAGGTGTTCAACCTGTTCATGTGTATTGTGCAGTAATGTTAATGCTGTTTAGAAAGCTTTAAGCCATTAATTATCCGTCCAAGTTACATTACCATTAGGGATGCCCCCAAATGCCCTGGTACGGTCGAGAGTCGGGAGAGTCCGCTCTCCCTCTCGAAATACTCTCACATGGCCACGCATATATAGCCGCTGCCAGGGAAGTCCTACTCACTGTCTTCTCGTGCGCGGAGGTGTTGTTTACGAAATTGAGAGGACGAAAAGCGAATGTCCGGCGCTTTAACCGGGTTGGTGGATGTGGAGGATCCACCTAGGGGAGTTGGAAAACCCTGATTCCAAACCAATGGTGCACATGGGCTGACCTTTAAGGAGATACATGCTTGTCAACTGAAGAAATTTACTGCAGCTCACTTAACTATCAAAAAATTACAACTGCAAACTTTATTCTTATCTTATACATGATTTCTTCTGTGTACATTTATATGATTACATTTCCCCAAGTATACAGGCTTTCTTGTAAAGAATGTTCATTTTTATTGTTTTTGAACTACAGGATTTTGTGTTGTAAGGCCTTATAGATTAAACCATTCAGTCACTTTAGTTGTAGATTCATGTCTCATTCCACTTCATTCTAGAAATTCCTTAAAAAAACAGTTGCCCAGTATATAAATGTATAATTGATAGACTAGTTTCATTTTTACTGAGTGTTGCTTTCCATATTTAGTCCATGGATAATATTTTGTTGTATCACAACCCTTTATGTCGATAGGGATACCTTACAAGTAGGATGAGTAAGTTGGTTATTCTCTTGGATTATCAGGTGAGATGCGTTATCATTAAGTTTGTCTCTTAATACACTAACCAATAGTTAAATGATATTTTTATGCACAAGTAATATTTATTGTATTAAACAGGGTAACTCAAATTAAAACCTATTCATGGGATAATGCGCAAGTGGTTCTTGTTGGTAATAAATGTGATCTCGTAGATGATAGAGCTGTATCTGTCGATCGAGGCAGACATTTAGCTCATCAGTTGGGTGAGTTTATTATTTTTCTCAACTTATCTACAAATTTTAATATTTGGTAATAATGTAGAACAACTAATGATATTTTCATGGTTGAAATCATGAGTCAATTGGTATGTTTGAATCTCGCTCAGATTTTTGTAATTTTTTAAATATTAAACTTCCACTGGTGTGGATTTTCAAAATCCAAGTGGGTTTTAGTTGAATTTTCAAATTCGGATTGTTACCAGGTTGCTCAGGCCCCCAAATGCCCTGGTATAGCCGAGAGTGGGGAGAGTCCGCTCTCCCTCTCGAAATACTCTCACATGGCCACGCGTATATAGCCTCTACCAGGGAAGTCCTACTCACTGTCTTCTCGTGCGCGGAGGTGTTGTTTACGAAATTGAGAGGACGAAAAGCGAATGTCTGGCGCTTTAACCGGGTTGGTGGATGTGGAGGATCCACCTAGGGGAGTTGGAAAACCCTGATTCCAAACCAATGGTGCACATGGGCTCCAGTATCCTGAGAGAACAAATGGCGTATGAATCAATCGTTGGTCACCGACTACCATGGGACTGCATCTCCTTACGATGCTCCACTGCCTTGTGGATCAGATCCTTAGGTCGAAGACTCCGGGTGTGGCCCCTTAAGAAAAACCACCTGATTCAGTTTGGGCACCTGGGCAGTATCACAGCCCTCACACAAACCGAATGATATTTGTGAGGCGCATATGTATCTGGTGCTTCCTCGTACCAATGTGTATGTGTATAAATAATAATAATAACAGATTAATATGCGTGAAGTGGTGTTCGGAATTTCGACCTACTGATTGAGTGACAAATTCTTAAGTCATTAAATTATCACTTCCCAAGATTACGTATGCCGGTTCACAAAGTTGTTAAAGCACCATTATAGCACAGTCTCATGAACACGCAGTCCTTAAACTTGAAATATGAAAAGAAGGAAAACAAAAGCTACTTATTTTAGAAAAACCTCCTTATGTATAATAACGTACAATAGGATGTAGTCACCTACAGATACAATTTTAAGCTAGTTCCTAGGCTGTTGAGCACAAATTCTTCGGTCTGAGCACCCGGGCAGTATCACAGCCCATACACAAATCAAATAACGATTATTACTGGGAACATTATTCTTGCTTCAATTAACATTCAGACAAATCACATTGAGAATCATTTGATAACATTCTTTTTTATTTTTCTTTATATACTACGTCATCTATCTATTCTCTTCTATTTTCCCTTTGTGTACTCTTATTTTTCAACTTGTACGGCGGCTCGCCTATGCAGATCAGACAACAGATAGGGTTGGCTATGTCCAGAAAGTTTTAATATCGATGTCTGTTGTCTATCTAAAACTTGTGTTTAAGACTAGTGAAGTACTACAAATTCACACTGTATCTATCGCTTCGAAAAGCTTGTTTCACATGCATTGATCCAGGGACCCTGTGGTACCTTCGTCTGGTTTTTCTGGCTTTGGTATCGCACTAAGTTCTAGAGCTGAGGCAGCACTGACCGATTGAACCCTCATTAACAGTCGGTTTTGTGCTGTTAGATTAGAAGGCTCCCTCAAGTTGAGAAGAAATCGGTGTGAGGAACTATGTCTTTTAGTCATCTCCGCCTATGCTCCGACAGACGGCAATCCGAATGCGATCAAGGATAAGTTTTACCATCAGTTAACAGTTCTACAGAAAGTGCGTTCGACAGATATTGTAGTACCAGCAGGAGACTTGAATGCTCAGGTTGGGCGTCTAGACATATAAGGGAGTCGTTTGGATGGCCGATAGGGATTTGTTGGTCACAGGTCAGATAACAGGGACCGTCTACTGCAACTGTTCACAGTCCAAAACCTGTTTCTGGCTGGCACTAACTACCAGTACAGTCATCACCTGGCCTCCTCCCTCTGCGTCTCGACCCCGGACTCAGGTTAATCACATCTAGATCAGCCGCCACTGGCGTGGTTGCGTACAAGACTGCGTCTCCTTTTGGAGTACCTATCTGGACTCTGACCATGCCCTTATTTGCGCTAATCTTACCTCACTTTCCAGTGGTCAACAAATTCATCGTCCTAAACGGATCGATGTCAGTAAATTGGTTGCAGCTCGTGTCGCAGCTAAATATCAAGGCTATCTACCATCCCACGGAAAAGTATAGATGGGCATTGCTTGCGATTACGTGACGCCACGAAAATGGCGAGTAAAGTCACTTGCGGCTTCGCGAAACGTCCCGCTTATAAGAACTGGGTTTCTTCAGACTCCTTATGACTCATTGAATCCCATCGGTCTACTCCGTGTGACTGTGAGTTTGGCCACAAACGAAGAATTACGAAATGTAATTGGGCAAAGCTTGCGTAAAGACCGAGAAGCCTGGTGGTCGTAGCGTGCTAATGAGATGGAAGCAGCAGCTGCATCTGGCAACTGCCGGAAGCTCTTCCAACTCATCCGAGCCACTGGCAGCAAGAAGTCTGGTGTGAGTGAAACGATCTGTGAAGATGACGGAATGCCAATCAATAGCATCTATCGGCGTCCTGGACGATTAACAGAGTTTATCGAAAAGCGGTTCAACTGATCTGCTGTCCCAGCATCATCAATCAGACTGTCCTACCCCCTATGGTCCGCGACGACTAATTCACCTAACGAGACGGAAGTCCTCAAGGGACTCCAACTCTTGAAGTGCAACAAATCAGCAGGCCCAAATGACTTACCTCCGTCCCTTTATAGACTTTCTGGTTATAGAAGTGACTAAGTTATTTATATAGGTCTGGCAATTCGAGGGTGTTCCAATATCGTAGAATAATTCGGTAGTTGTCCCCACCTTTAAAAAGGACTCAATTCACCTATTCAACAACGCCTCACTCCATCTACCTTGGCTTGGACAACCGGGTAACATAGTTGGTCCTCACACACTGAGAGTGTGCCTTATACTCGATACCTGGTGAATAAGTTGATGTTTGATTGATTGATGCGCTACCGCTTCATCTACCTCTATGTGAACAACAGGTACCAGTTCAACGCCACAACATAGCTTCTCTCATATCAGTGTGTGTGTGTGTGAATATGGTTTTGATTGGGAAAACATCCAAATACTGGACAGAGGAAGCAAAATAAGCCAGATATTTTTTAGAGGTTTAGCACTCCACTAACATATCAGTCAATAGATCTATCAAAATTGAATCAACCTATCAACCACTAAGGAAGATGTACAACTCCATGGTCAGAGATCAAACCATAGGTGAAAACGATAAAAACACTAATGGATAACTACTAACTAGATTCTAGGTCAACAAAACAAACAGCTAGTCAATTGAGGAGAAATCTTAGTAACTCCTTATGGAGTTGTGTACCGATGGTGTCGAGAAAGATAATGAAAGCATCACGATAACACCATCCTGCTCAAAAACACTGAAATAATAGTAATAATAATAAGTAAAGTTGTTTGTTGAGCCTTACCTGATCAAGAAGAAGATAAGAATGATATGGAGAGCCAATCAGACGTAGCCGAATGAAAAGTTCAGTCGATGGCAATCAGAAGTGACCTAGAAGGCGAGTACATTTCATTGGCTATGAAATGGGTCAATTTCCTGAGGATAGTGTGGTATATATGTATGAATGAGTATTTGTACATTTTATTCGGTAGCCTAGTACACTTTCTTGTTCACTCTTATGTTCTCACCCAAGTAGTTGGTTGGGTGCTTAGCACGTGGCACACCGTTTATCACTATCAGATTTTGTGCACCTGCCGTTACTATAAGAATGTCTCGATTTTCCGTGAGTACGAAGGCTACGTTGTTAGTTCGAACCTATATAACTTCTGCTAATTGTAAGAGACGTGTTCGAACCCCACTAGGAAACGTTAAAGGTGTACGACAGTCAGTCAGCTACAACGTAGGACCAGGCACATATATGCATCGGTCCAAGTTGCCATACCTAGTTAGCACAACAAGATGAACACCGGATTCATAGAAGTAATTAATTTAGTGGTGGTAGTATATAAAGAAAGTTTGTTTATAAGGATATAGTATAGGAAGAAAAAAAGTGTACGACAAATAATTCTGAGTACTCTGTTGCTATCATGTGGAGTAGAAGGGAACTGCATATTGTCTCCATGGTTTGAAATCGCCTGGGAATTCGTTCTCATGTCCCGTTATATAAGTTCAAACTTTTCTACTTCGACTGATACTTTTATTACTTCTACTCTGTTATTTGTTTTGATAGTTTCGTCTCTGTGTTATTACGGTGTGACATATGTATTCACTAATCTCTATGTTACTGCTGACTATCTGACATTGTTTACTACCAAAACACTTAATTGGCTTTCCTCCATTTCCAAAGATTTACTTTCATATTGTTATCATAAACTAATTGTCTTTTTCTACTTGATAAAATTAGGTAATCGATTGACCGATAAACCTCAACAGCAACAACAAAATCAACAAGGCCAATGTCAGTGTTAAACTCTTGCATAAACATAGAAGAAAAAGGATAAAAGCTAGTCGCGCGCCATAACAAATACATATATATTTGCTTTCATTGAATGTGAAAATTTATCTGATTTTGTTGTTGAAACTGGGTCAAACATTAAAATTCGATGTTATTCAATTAAGTCGTTTTTCTCTTACCTTTATTATTTAACAGTCAATACTGGTATATTTATCTTTATGAAGCGGCGATGTTTTGTTTAAACCACACGGGAATTTGACTCGTATTAACAATATAAAGCAGAAATCAACCCTTATTTATAACTTTTTGATTTTTGAAAAGATATATATATATATATCACCCGTTGCGTGCATATACACGAGTACTTTCTCAGCAAAATAAAAATACGATGAAATGCATTTAATTCATACCCATATATATATGACTACTGATTCATTCCGTTGTTTTTTCTTAAATTAGAGTGTCTACTTTTATGTCTTTACATCCTACCGACTTTATTGTTCCACATGTGTTCTTTTTCACGTTTGACAACCTCTTTTCTCATCCCGTTTTTATCAAAACTATTAATCTATACATATGATATGTGTATCATTTCTTCTCATTCCCACATGTTCATCACAATTATTCTGTTATTATTCCTGTTCTGTGTATTAATTCTTTTACAATGACAATGGATGTGGCAAAAATTGTTTAACAAAAAGCAATTTATTTTTCTTTGTTTTGTCGATTAGTTTCTGTGATCAGGTTCTTTCTTAATCATTGTTTGTATATAACTAACAATGTAAAATCTCCTGATTTCAGCATCTCGTTTGTCTAATCAGTGAGCACTTAATAAAACAAAAGATAATAATATGTCTAGAGGTAGAGAAATTATTATTAGTGTGGTTTACAAAAATGAAAAGACATCTATTATACACTGATGAATAACTCAACTGTTCACAATTTCACAGAATGTCTAGAATGTTTGTTGCAACTACTATGTCCTCACTTCATTATTTACACGTCTGTTGTTTATTTATTAGAAAATTTTTTAAAACTCTGTTGTATGCGTTTATGTACGTGACAGACAAATAAAATTTGCATATTCAACCTCTACATAATCAAAAGACCATGCATATGCACATTTTTGTGTAACTTCCTTTAATCTATCTTATTATTAGACTGAATAACCTTATAATCACTAAAGATATTTGCATTCTGATGCAACAACTCTTTTCATCTTTACTCTTATCAACACAGTATACATTTTTCCTGGAGTGTGATGTTCATAAGTTACTTATCTATCGATTTCCGTTTTATTCGTCTATATAAATCTATTTCATACTATTATATTGTTTACTGTTTTTATAATTTATCTTATCCGTGACCTGCATTCCTATTATCTTGGAGCACTTTTCATTCGCTTAACGTGAGTTCCTTCTGTCGAGGTTGTTACCCTTTTCCTTCCTTGATATCATTTACACATTCCTATCTACTTTTGTGATTAAGCTTACAGTGCTCAACCAAGAAATGCAAATTTCATAAACCTTTATGTTCTGTTTACAGTATCTCTTTGTGTATTATTTTAGTTCTGGTTTTTCTGTCATCTGTGTACTTGTTCAGATTTCTGTGAACGCTTTACTTTTTTCTGCTTATATGCACACAGGCAGTACAGCTGCATATATATATATATATATATAATTATTTATTTATAAGGTATGCATAATTAATCTTCCTAGATAATATTTATTTTAAAATTTTACTGTCGACAAAATGTGTGGAAAAGTATCTTAGTTAACTATTTATTTGCTCATTGTTCTGGTCTGTCTACTAGATGTTGCACCCAATATATATATATATATATATATATATATATATATAATTCATCTTGGTAATTGCTTCTTACAACTCGTTTGTTACAACTCGTTTGTTTATTGTAAAACACTTCTGAGGATAGGGATAGTATATTTGTAGTCTATAATGGGTTATCAACTGATGCATTTACCCCTCCATTGGCTTTCAGTAAAATCATGTGCATCGAAGACAATTTGATTGTGTTTAAAACTCATAATTCATAAAGTCTGTCATTGATGATAATTATACAAAATATTTCCGAGATTTCAGTGTTTTCAAAACCTTAGACACATTACATCTATTCATTATAAAACGTGATCTGAGTATCAGCTTGTAAGTAGCTAACTAATTTTCTCCCTATATTAATACTTGGTCTAATATAATATATATGTCTTCACGATCTCCCCCAACCTAGATCATTTCATAAAAGTCGAATTATTATCAATACTTGTTTTGTTCGCGATAATTTAGACAATGATTCCGTACACTATCAAAATCTTCGACTGTTAAATCTCGAATAGAAAAAATTTACTTCAAAGGGTAGATTATATACAGAAAGCAAGAGTAAAAGATTATAGACAACCTTGATATTCAAGAGGCGTGTGGAGATTAGAATTCGGCAACTATTCCATCCAAACCATAAGAGCATTAGGAGTTGTTTTCTAGATTTCTGTCGAAAGTTACCAAAGCGAGCTCATTAACCGAAAATATTTTGGCATTTACCTGCCTTCTAGATAAACTTTATAGGATTTATCAATGGTTCCCAATCAATCATAAGGATGAACATATCAATAACCCACTTGACTCCTTTTAATTCAATCGATTCACTTAGGTCCCTTTACCGAAAAATTATGGAAATCCAGGTGAAGTTGTCGAATAAATGATTCTTCATTTCTGTAAAGAACTGTCACCGAAGCTCTCTAGTAATTTATAAATAACTATGTAAGAGTGATGGTAACAGCAAAGATCATATTTTTTCACGAGTAACAACATACGGTAAAAATGAGGGACATAGAGTTTGTTGATTTTGAGTTGAGAAAGATCTAGTTAATTAACGTAATCCTTTTCGAAAATACGTTACGTCTATTATGCTGAAACCTTTCATATGAATGCCACAGGACATCTTCAACGAAATTCAATAATTTGATATGAAGTATTATGTTTCTACCAACTGTTCATTATTCAAATAAACAGACGTTCAAGGTCACGTCAGTATCACTTGAAAGTCGTCCACGAATTTTAGTCTTGCTGCTTCAAACTACAGCGAGTTGATTGATTATTCCTATTTTGTGTTGTATAGGCCTGAGTGATACGCGTAACAAATGCAAGTTTATGTGTACTAAACCTGCCTACACGGTATTTATTTATTATTTAAACACATAAATATTGGTACAAGGAAGCACCAGATACATATGCGCCTCACAAATCTCACTTGACTTGTGTGAGGGCTGTGACACTGCCCAGACTGAAGCAGGTGGTTTTCTTAAGGGGCCACACCCGGAGCCTTTGACCTGAAGGTCTAGTCCACAAGGCAGTGGAGCATCGTGAGGAGATGCAGTCCCATGGTAGCCGGTGATTAATGATTGATTCATACGCCATTTGTTCTCTCAGGATACTGGAGCCCATGTGCACCATTGGTTTGGAATCAGGGTTTTCCAACTCCCCTAGGTGGACTCGCCTTGTCCACCAACCCGGTAAAAGCTCTGGACATTCGCTTTTCATCCTCTCGATTTCGTAAACAACACCAGTGCCACGAGAAGGCAGTGAGTAGGACTTCCCTGGTAGATGCTATATATTCGCTGGCCATGTGAGAGTATTTCGAGAGGGAGAGCGGACTCTCCCCACTCTCGGCCGTACCAGGGCATTTGGGGGCTACACGGTATGGTCTATTGTAATGACTCCAGTTAGCTTAACTTTACATGAATTACTTTTTGTTTTCATGTGTGCTTGTATGCATACTGCATAAATTATTCTCAGAAGTTCCCATGTCTTCAATACTTACCCCGTTATAATAAATTGTCTAGTGAATAAAAAGCATGTTGTAGTGGTGTTGAAAAACTTCAACCACTTACTGGAGTGAAAATACAGTTCAGCCTTGGTGTGAGGAATCAGGATGAATGAAGTCAGAAATTCAAGTGAGAGTTTTGGTCATCAACCTGAACTACTATAGACAAGGTTGGTGCGTCTGGAATCCGCAGTCCAACCGACAGGACAATCTTGGCTCCAATGGGGCAGGCCTCTAATGCTGCCACGTCCCTATGTAGGGACAGGACAACCTATACCCTGCAAACAATAGTCAAGATATCAGCGTTTTATGGGAGAGGATAAACCAGCTTGCAGCTGAAGAGGAAATTTAGAAAAGACGTTGGATTAAGGAAATCACCGAACTGCATCATAAGGCAACCCCGATTTTGTAATTGTAAAGTAGAATGGTAAAGAGGATGGCCAAAGAACACATTACGCCAGGAAATAGAAGCAGATATGAAAAGGATGAATAACAACTAGAAAAGACTGCCCAGGACAGGGTTGGGTATAGAATGCTTGTGAGCGGCTTATGCTCCTCCACGAGGGGTAGCTGGCGTAAGTAAGTAAGCATCCTGGTGACTTGATTATTAATAATTTCACTACAGGATTCGTAAAGTTATCAAGATTAAGAAATTGGATAATTATCGAAATTTATTAGTAGTGTTCTAGTACGAAATATCAGTTGCGAAATAGTTCAAAGTTAGAGAGAACTACCATAGTTGTTTTGTACGATTGCTGACGAATGTTATTCAAGGACTGAAGTGATCCCATAAATTACGTAGTTCACTTGGGTATCGATCTAAATTATCCCATTTCATATCAACGGTGATAACAAATAGATCAAAAGTGTAAGATAGGCGAAACAAATAGTGACTTATTTCTTAGCTAAAAGATAATAAGTGGATTCAATTGTTATCGATTACTAGATTGATTATCTAATTTCTAAACAAAAATTACAAATTTTCTATTGTTCGTTTCTAACCAGGATGTCTACCTTTTTCTGATTACTTTAATACGTGACAATACACGTTTTATTAATAGTACAGATAGATTTCATGAAAAAACCTGGACTTACACATCATTTAAGAAACTGACTTACTAATGTTGAAGTTTCGTTTTCAATAATCTTCGATCTCCATTTGCGTATAGTTAATGTACTTATTGAAATTTATTACACCTTCTGGAATTCATCCGAAATAAGAAAAGTTTGTTCAGCGTCAGCTGTCTTATATCAACCGAAACATTTCAGGAACTAGAAGTTTGACCAATAGCGCTAGACATTTAACTGAAAAAGTGAATAGAGAATCCCTAGAATTGTTTGTCACTACATTAACTGATAATGCGTTATTTTAGGAAATATAATACGATTTTCGGCGAAGCGGGTATAGTGGCAGCTTTCCAATGAACAATTACTCAAACAGAAACACAATGTTTGCATTAAAAAAGAACGACAATACATTTGAAATTGGTTCAAACAACATTTTTTAGATTTTCGGATGTCAACAGACTATTTAATAATGCGAACATTAAGAACTCATGCAAGCTTTACGAACTCAACCAACACCGGGTACAGAATAAAAGCTCCCAGATGGGCGAAATGAAGACCATCTAATACCTCATATATATGTAGGGGAGTGATTACCCTATTATCAAAGAACAAATCACATTCAAGATATTGTAATATGTCTTCTCTCATTTCATAGCACTCAGGAAACCTACGTTTGCGCTGAACATTCAAACCTCTTTTCACCGTACTTATGACAGTTCCAAAGTACTTACGAGTACTCTCCACAAGTTCTTTATCAACAGACAATGGCAGAATCAACTCGCAATCACTTTTGTTACATGGTCTTGCGAAACACGAATAGGATGATAGGAAATCCGCATCTAATATGCTTCTAACCACCGGGTGCTCAGTGGTAAAATCATAAGCTTTCAACTCAAAATCCGTCTCTGGATCACGGCAGAGGATAACTGACGGAGTGACGCAATTGATTGGTAAATAGACTTTAACGTCTGGTGATCAGTTACGATATGGAATTTTACACCAAACAATATTTGTACAGTCCTTCTACTGCCCACACCACGGCTGAAGCCTCCTTTTGTGTCTGCGAATATTCTTGTTCACTGTCGCTCAATCGTCTCGAAATAAAAATAACAGGTTTCACATTCTGTTCCAGAACGGCACGTAACCCCCAATGGAAGTGCATCTGTAGTAAGGATAGATTTTTCAGTCGGTGAAAATGGTCTGAATAAAACCTCACTGTTTAAAATATGTAGAATGTTACTTAGTATATCTTCGTGTCGCTGTCCCCACACAATCTCTTTAACAGAAACCAAGTCGAAAAGTGGAGACAATACTTTGGAAAAGTCAGGAATAAAACCGAAGAGTACCAATCCACGATCTGAGTGCTGAGATACTCTTAGGTGACGGTGCTTGAATCAATGGGACTAGGCAACTCATATCAGGTTTAAAGCCCTCGGCACTTAAAGTATAGAATTAAGTTGAGACTGACACTAAAATGGATTTACCGTCGCTGTGATGATTTGAAGTAATTGAATTATAGTATAAACTAGTATTCCCAGAGACAACGCAATTAAATCAAGAAGTATTAGATGAGCACAAACGAATGTACTATATGTGGGATTCAAAATCAATACGAAGAAATATTTAGTCCGTATAAACACCACATCCGCCATAGCTTAAATTGAAGTGTAACTGTCTGTAATCGATTGTACGTCTTCTCGTTAGGTTCATCTTATGTCTGTTCGACAGTGTATTGGATATAGATTCTATATTGTCTAGAATGCACTCGTTAGTATTAGAATTAACAACCGAAATTCGAACGGATCTACTTGGGTCCTGGAATTGCATACAATCATCATTTCGGTTGTGCACTAAAACCACTAATAGCTAGGGTTTGAACCATAGGCTTTACAACAATATCCTTACCCACGAAATAATTTTGGATCTTCATATCCCCAGATTATGAATATTGAGGCTTCATTTAAAACATATTTAACATATTGACTAGAGTATTCATCGGAAGTCACTTCATGATAAGTATAAACAACAGTTGATCTAAAGTTATCCGAATAGTAATGAGAATCAAGCTCACTTGGTACTCATGCTTCGCATTCAATAAGTTTCTCACAAGAAGCAAATGCAATATGATGATTGTAGAGCCAGTGAAATATTTTTGAGCCTGTAGCTGTAAATAATTCCCCAAAAGCAATAGCCCATTAAGTGTTCGACATTGGATGCTGGCCACATTTGTTTAAGTGGACTTGTTTAACTGAAGGCTTTCGGTCATGCATCCGTACCAGATCACGTTTCAACTCGGCGTGGGACACTGCTCCTACGTTCACTATTCAGCTTAGAATAAACGTTCCTCGATATATTGATAACGTATCAAATATATCTTTCCTACCTCTTCGCATCTGACTTCTGGTTTTATCTAATTTGGGGACGATTCGAATAAAGAAGGTGTTACTGGTTGCTAGTTGCAAAACTACAATACCGGTCGTATCTTGAAGCCCTAGCCAAATCATCCGGCAGTTGGGTCACTAAATATCGAACAGATCGTCGATCCCCGTCAAGGTCAAGGACAGCCGATGCGCATCAGTCAGTCATACTCCATGGACTGGCCCATGTGGCAGTGGTTCTACTTTCGCTCGTATCTACTTTAACTAATATATTCCTGTATTAACGTCCTTTGTGTTGTACAGTCTTCAGAGCATCCATGGTCCCTTGATACGTCGATGGGGCAATCCACGTAAGGTGTTGGTTGCGAGGTGTTACTTCGAAGCTAGCTCGTTCGTTACACCGTTCCCGTCTTACTCGAGTAGGCCTCCAATCATTCGACATAGATCATCAACGTTGATGGTCTACACTGGCGAGCAAGACTTCGAATAACACAACCTATCATTATAATCTTCTTTTATTGCATTCTATACTTGTTGTTTTTCATTTGTAACGTCACTTATGTTAATCAGTTTCTGTGAACATTCGTTGCTTCATATCAATGTTGATCAGTATTTCAACTTAAATAATAAGTTCAATCGATAGAACTAACCAATCAACTACGACTATAATCGACTATCGTGGTTCTTCAACAATCATTAGCGGCATGTAAATGCTCCTGTGCAATATGTCTATTAAAATATCAACCACTCGTAGGTGTAGCCACGTGGCAACACGAACGCCTATCTGTTTGCAACTTATCCACTTGTATAAGCAATACAGGATTAACTGTCGATTATAAATTCATCCTTCTGCCTAATCACTATCAACTACCTTCCGTCAGAAACTACCTACCATAAAATATTTTACTCACTTGACCACTTCCTGTCTAATTTCCAATTGCTGAGTTCCATGGCGAAACAGAGGATACGAATGCTAAAAATTTACCGGTGAGTTTGAACTATAAATTCCCTGCAATGTTAGATCTTGTTTAGACTGTTCATCGGGCAACGCTACGTGTTTGGCTTAAGTTAAATTTGGACTTGTACAAATTCAGTCTACAATGCTTCGTTATTCTACGAATTTATTCAACGAATTTCAATTACTTGGTAGCAAGAGTTACCCAGGCGAGTTTCATAATTGCATTAGTGTGATGTTTAAATAAATCAATGTCTTCTTTGTATTGATGACTGTTGTGGTTTTGAATTCCAAATACAATACATTCGTTTGTGCTCATCTAAAACTTCTTGGTTAAATTGCGTTATTTCTGGGATTACTAGTTTATACTACAATTCAAATACTTCTGATTATCACAATTAGTTAATTTCATATAATGTTTATGATGTCTAATAACATTTCACGTAGAGTAGTCACATATTTTGTTACTGCCGTCAAGTTTTAGTCGAAACCATGTACATTTATGACTCGTAAGTCGACATACTGTGGGAAAACGTATTGCATGTACACGAGTAATCTTAGTCCATGTCCTAATTAGACACGAAAAAACTCCGGAAACTTCCCAGCCGGCACGCGTTGACGGCAACCGTAGCCGGCGAACATAGCCGCCTTTTATACGTCACGGATGTGACAACGAAAGTTCGCTACCTCGTCGACACTGGCGCAGAAATAAGCGTTCTTCCTGCTAGTGCTAACGCCAGGCTTCGTGAGTCTGTTTCGTGGTTATAGACTACAAACGGAAAACCAGATCACGTTACAGAACGGCTCGGGAAGCATCTCTTACGATCATTAGCCAGATTAGACCAGTCACTTCTCGATATATTGACAACCCATCAAATATATCTTCCAACCTCCTCGCTTCTGACTTCTGATCTTAACTGGGTGGGCGCGATTTGACCATAGAAGGTGTCACTGGTTAAGAGTTATCAAAGTATAATACTGATGGTTTCTTCAGGATAAATAATATATGATATGACGTTAGGATTTCATTTTTCTGAAGTATTTCCCTCGAATATATTAAGAGTTTCATTAAACAATAATGGACCAATATTTGTTTAGAACTATAAACGATAGCCGAGCAGCTCCAATCGATCAATATTTGTTTAGAACTATAAAATCCAAACTGCGTTTGGTGAAGAATAACTGTCCGTGGATGTAAAGACACACGTGCACCGCAATCGAAACCAGAACAAAGTGATTGGGTAACAACGACTTGTCGTTTACCGAACAGATAATGAAACAAACTTCCAAGTCTCAATGCCTTATAGGTTACATAACTCGGAACCTTTATAACAACGAATCACGTATCTTAATGTACAAAGTTTGTGTTCGACCACTCCTTAAATACTGCGCGTTTATTCTTAGTAGCTCTTGCATAAGGGATAAATTAAGGCTGGAATCAGTGCAGAGACGATTTACTTTCGTACTCTTGGAACTGATTGTGCCTTGACATGTAATTCTAGGTGTGATAAACTTGGGCTCGACCATTTATGGAAGAGGAGACTCAAACTTAATCTTATATTCTCCTTCAAAATACTTAACAAACTATCCTTCACATCCAACCAGGCGATTCAATATGAAGAAACTTCACATTAAGACATTCGTAACTGCTTGTCTTTAGCGGAACAAACATATTCCAGACCTCTCTATATGAATTACTTCACCTGTAAATTTTCTAGACTCTGGAATAATCTACCACAAACTATCCGTACGTTAAAATCTCTCCCATTATTTGTTCGCTTCATTGATGAATATTGCTCCTCTGAAAATTCATTAAATGTTCTAGTGCGTGTAAGTGTATCTTACTCCACAAATGAGATTATAGGAACTTTAAATGTTTAACCACTTACTTGCAGTCTCTTTACATTAACACCGTCACTAGCAACCTTAACCCGTTTGAATAATATCCAACATGAACAGTGGTAAACCTGACAGACATATATTGGTCATGTGTTGGTCAACCATGTTATTTGGTTGTTAGATTTCTTTTTTTTATTGCTGAGTTACAATTTTTGTAATGATAGACCACAACAGCGTTATAAATCTGTACATCGGTATTTCACAGGCATTACTAACTCTAGTACTTTATATACACACCATTTTTATTTGTATACATTAATGTATACACTTATTTTTGTCCATTCGTTTATCCACTCTTATTTGTACAAGTATTGACTTCGGGCAATAGGTGTTGTTTAAAGGTGATAAAGTCAAACTCAATTAATAGATAATTTATGGATAACCCTCTGTTATATCTTGTGGCCGAGTGGATGTCTAGTTGATGTGTGACTTGATGAGATCGCCAATTAGAGAGCAGCGAATTATCGACTGGAACAGTGACACACGAAACCGTACGAGCAGTCTACAGTGCTAACCGGTCCTGCGATGTGCCTAGCCCAGACGGTTAAGTCCAAAACACCAATAACAGCCTCAGTGGTATGAATCCTTGTATTTCAAACATACTGAGTTTACATACCAACCAAACAGACCATATCGACCCATAAAATAGATAATAACATTTGTACAATATTTAGCCGAATGTGGCTTTGAATGGTAATCAACAAACTGATGATAACTCAAGGATCGTATAATAATAGTTCAAAGGTCAAAATAAAGTTAGTGATGAGAGGAAACGAATATGATTCGGTTAATTACAATAGGAAATATACATATTATATTGGCCAATAATTAGTCCTCAAAAGTTACCACTCATAATTCTCCTCGGGATACAACACCCTCACCTATCAACGAACCAGACAAATAATGAGTGTGCAGTTGTTGTGAATACCAGCGGTATATTCGACACTATAATAAGGCCTAAGCACCTGAGATCAAGTCAGAGATGCTACTGATCGATTTCTGACAGTTTCTTCTTAGAGATATAGCAATAATAGATCACTTGTACTCAGTATTTGGTGCGTGAAAGCAAGTTGAACGATGAAAGCCCAGAAATCTGCTCTCAGTACGTTGTGTACATCTGTTGTTTTTGCTATAAAGTGAAGCCAGAGGGTTATGGTCAGATAGGCAAAAGATAAATAACTGTTATTATGCATACTTTTTTATGAATCAAAGTTTACTGGTTACCAAGCCATGTTTCATTTGCATTATGATCTCAACAGTCACATAACAGCTTATTTTACAATGATCCACAACCATTCTTGCGATAAAAAGCACCTGACTAACAATGCGTGGTTCAGGAGATTAAGTGATGATTGGATGTAGGTTTTTATGCCAATGTTAGTAACCGGGGATGATCCCGAGAGGATTGTTAGGTGTGTCGAAAAAAACTTCCAGAAGACCATTACTTTTCTTCATGTCAATAATTTGAAACAAGAGGTTATCAAACACCCATTTTTTTACCCACCTATATTTTGTTATGTCGTAAAAGTTTCGGCGATGCTCTGTAAACCTTACGTAGTAAAGGGAAATTGTGTGAATGCTATGGTGAGGATGCTAATCAAGTGACGAGAATAGCATCCAACACATATGGGCACATTGAAATGTATGGATGCCTCCCTGAAGTAATTTGTACCGATTCGACATAAAACACCGACAGAGGAAACTAGTGTAAAGTGTTCTGCAAACTTAAAGCCAATAATTACAAAATGTTTCGTTCGGTTGCTTCAGACAACTGTGCTCACGTAACCCTGGTTATGTTTGCCTGAACGCATGAAGAAAAGGAGGAAGATTCGGTATTGATCATGGATCAATTCAAACTAATCATGTCGGGCAATAGTCATAACGATATGGAGTGTATACCGGCTCCATGCTGAAAGAGTGGATCAACTGCGAAAGTTCCAGTTCTCTGTTTTCATCTGTGGAATGTTATCTGCTTTAAAAATTGTTAATATTCAGAGAGTCTGTCGATGGTGAAGTAAACAGTTCGTTTAAGGTTACTGTAATGCATAACAGTCTAGAGATTTCAGCTTTCCTCACCTGTGATTATATTCTTGGGTAGCATTCATTCAAATCCACTGGTATGTATTGGTATTATTCATAACCACCAAATCCTCAAAGCTGAACATGAAATAACACGGAAAATAGATATTTGACACTTAACACGAAGAAAAGGCCAACAGTGGTGAACGCAGGAATATTCATTCATTCAGTTGGTTGGCATGGTTCAGCCTCTCAGACGTGGTCATTCAGTATAACTTGTCTTTATTCATACTAAATATATTATTCTATCTCCAACCTGAATGTGTTCTTCAGAAGTACCAAGCATCATATTGTTAATTGTCACAATGCGACGAGTCAGTGTAGACAATGATGTGACTTCCACTTAAGGTCTTGTAGATTAGATGGTCACTTTATGACAAAATTGTGCTTTAAGGGTTAGGTCTACTATTATAGCAGTAGCAATAACAAACCAGGTCATAATTCAACAAGCACATCCTTGGACATTGTCGATTTTGATTACATTCACTGCAACACTAGAACTATTTCTTACACAGTAATCCAATACTTTCTTTTCAAACTTACATTTTAGTCTTAGTAAGTGCACCTGCTAAGCTAATATTCCCATTCTATATTTTCAGTGACCTGTGAACGCAAGTCATGGCGTGTATATGAGCTGTATATTACCACCGTCCTCTAACTTCTTAACTGTGATATGTCCAGGTTTTGAAAAACAAAAGCATTGTATCCTATTCGGTAAGTACGTACTTGTTTGTTATGAAGACGATCACAGAGGTAGTGAAACTTCTGACGGGATGGTCGGCGTATATGCACTAATAAGCTGAACCGGTAGGTTTTCGTCGTACTGTACCATATAGGGTGTTTACATATCGTAGGACACTCGAAGCAGCAACTGTGGGATTAGACGCAGAGATGGATAAAACATGTATTATACATGTCAATCCAGCCACAACCGTGACGCGCCATGATGTCTGACATAGGTCGTGAGAAGACTAGGGGCGCACTGATCTCTTTAGCTTAGTGAAGCACACATGGACTAGGGTCTGTAGGTTATCTACGCAAAGGAAAACATGTCCACGAAATAAGTAGTTCTCCATGTCTTCTACATTGATGCTGACCTTATTGGTTTTGCTGGACACAACCTAGTTGAAGGCACTCGGTCACGTATCCTCATCGCATCAGCTGTGGGTGCGCTGTGCTACACATCTCTTGTAACTGCTACCCAGCTTAGTCTAAACGCTTCCTGATACATCGACAGTCTTCCAAAAATATTTTCGAACCCCTTAGTTTCCGACTTTGATTTGACTGGGTTAGCATACTTCGATTATGAAGGTGTTACTAGTTAAGGCGTCGGCAAACTCCGAATATCTGTGGCATCTTTATAACTTATATTACTATTAAGTGTCCCTTACTACATGTTTCGTTCCATTACTTACCCCTCTTCCTGGAGATGGAAGAAAACGGACAAGTAGCGAATGGATCCTCATCTAGATCGTGGTTGGCACACAGTAAGGCACGAGGTGATCTTCTCAAACACAAAGTTTTTCAATATTCAATATAAGATAATGAAAATTATGATCAATATACAAAATAAAGAAAGTCAATGAATACTTGAGCTCTATTGTCTTTACGTATATTTAGATGTTTGAGGTCTACTATTAACTAATCAACCTAAGTTGTTACATTGGCTCCCTCCTGGAATCGCCTTCCGTAGGAACATAGGCACGACCAAATTATTTATGAAGAACATCTCAGTCCTGTTCCCGTAGGCCTAAGGAGAATTACTAACTCATTCAGTGTTTAACTTTCAATCGGTGACGAAAAACGCCGTCAGCACTTGGCGACACTCCATGGATGCCTTTTTCTTTACCAACATGTCATTTTATCTAGTAACCTTTAATTTCTTCCGCAGTTGTCGCTGATGATTTACTACGCATCTCGTGTATGATGGTCAGAGCTTGTATAGGAAAAGAGTGTAAGGGAATGAAATAAGAGTATCTGAGGAAGTGCCACAAGATGGCTACCCAATACCATACTTTTGATGCGAGCTTTTCTCATGCTCTGTCCGGCTATCAGGTGTTTACTGACCTGCTTCTTGAGTCACACTCAAGCGAAAACTATGGAAGAACCCACTTCAAAAACAATGATAAAAGAATCGCTCCTCCTCCTGTACAAAATAATAAGGTACAGAAGGGAAGTACACCAATATAATTGATAATTGTACGGTTTCACATAGGTGTTTGGTTTGCAGAACGTATTGGATGTCTGGAAGGAAGTAGACGCGGTGCAGACGTCTTGTGCACAGAAACGTATTAGGGGGAAAATTTCCTTTTTAAAAACATACATATGTAAATGCGCGACTTTGCCAGAGGTGGGATCCATCACCAAACTCGATCAAATACATGGCCTTGGGTGTAACGGAAAGAAAAAGTGAAAATGCCTACCTACTTTTTCTGTTGCATGTTGCCGGACTATTAACAATAAAGTTGTGTTTGGCCAGGCTCAAATGTACGGCGTGGTTCAGTGTTTGAATGTTAACTCCTAACTGATTGTCTGGAAAGATTTCTCAAATTTCTGCAGTGGATATCTGATCTCATCTTAATAAGAATATTTTTACTGATTCTAAGGTATTGAACTCTTGTGTGTTAGCCATCCCTTTTGTTGTTTAGCACGCTAATTTGTGTTAGAGAAAACCTTGACTGTGTAGCACAGGCTGTACTATTTGGGGTATTTTGTACCGTTGATATAATTTATTCTCTTTTTCAGATTAGAACTGTTGAAATTGAGCACAGAATTTGTGTTTCGATATAACTTATTGCGAGTAACTCAAAAACGCTCTGTTTGCTATGCAGCAGAATGTAGTCTGATCTAATCGAGTACATTTTGGTTCGTTAGTTCTGTGTTGAAGCCGAATATTGGCATTTGGGTCTTTACACTGAGTGTGTAATGACCACCTTTTATAACCCGGTTGGTAGCCGCGAGTATATAGAGTACTCCCTGACCTGTATAAGTAAAATAAACGCCTAAGGAAAAAAATTACTAAGTGTCTGAAAATCGAATGGGCTTTTTATAGTCAGCTACATGATTGGAGTCTTACAGATTAACAATTTAATGGGCTTGATGTAGATATGCATTTTATAATGAAACTATATCTCTTAAAATCACCCAAGGAACGGGTTTGTTTGCACCTTGCAAGTGTTCAATTTCTATTATTCATGAGTATCGTCGATAATTAACCAGTGTAAGAAATACTGCAGTCACATCCACTACGGGCCAGTGTGGTCTATTGGTTATGAACGTGATACAGGATTCGGTAGGATGGTAGTCCGAGCGAGTGTGGCGTCGGTGTTTTCGTTCACGAAACACATCCATATAATGTACGCTGACTGTAAGTTACTCGGACAGGAAAGAAACAATGAAAGAACAGACTACTAAACCAAAGTGTCCTAGCAAGGCACATTGGAACACCGTGTTCTTTTTGTGGTTAGCTCTGTAAGTATGGACAATACAAGCGTTTTCCGTTCATATTAATAATAATGGAATAAAAAAGCAACATGTATGGTAGGTTTCCGTTATACGACAACAAAAACAAAATATGTAAACTGTTATTTGTATAAACCAAAATTTGTCACGACGTGAGTATTGGGTTCAAACCTGCCACAAGCACTCGGAGTCTGACAACGCCTTAAACAGTAACACAATTTCAATCGAAATATGCCGACACAGTCAAATCGGTAGTGAAGAGTTTCGAAGATATATTTGATAGAATGTCGATATATCATGAAGTGATCAATATAAACTAACCAATGGTTGTAGGTAAGGTGAAGCACGCGGAACCTACTTATGAAGATGAGGGATCCGTGAACTCTTCTGGATGTTGGAGTGTCAATCCATAAACGAGTTGAGCTGCAGTGTATCCAATGTCATCTTTCGCTTCCTTGTGAATACCGAGTAACACTAGTGGAAAAACGTCGGTCCACCACGAAACGTTTGCTGCTGGGATTGAAGCTTTCAGCTGTCGATGAGTGCGTTCTAACAACCTGTTCAATGGTAGGTGGTCATTCGAAATCGTGTGATTCCTGATAGTGTAGACAGACAACAGTCAAGTTCAGGTTCTAACTGACATCCATGGTCAATAGTGATAGTTCAGGTGCACTCAAAGTTTGCTACCAATCGTAATGTAGCTGTAAACAATTCCCCAAAATCAATAAATCTGTAAGTGTTTGACATTGGGTGCTAACCACATTAGTTTTAGTGTACTCGTTTAGCTGAAGGCGCCCGGTCATTCATCCATACCAGATCACGTTACAGAACAACGTGGAAAGCATCTCTTACGATCATTAGCCAGATTAGATCAGTCACTTCTCGATATATTGATAACCCACCAAATATATCCTCCAACCTCCTCGCTTCTGATCTTAACTGGGTGGGCGCGATTCGATCATAGGTGTCACTGGTAAAGAGTTATCAAAGTACAATAATGGTGGTATTTTCAGTAAGATGAGAGCCCTGACCACTTTTCAACAGTAATGTCATTGATGATTATCACTTCTGACCATCGCATGAGGCGGTCTACACGATGTGACAATGTCCAGTATATTTCCAATCGTCAAGGCTGTAAAAATGGTTTAAGATTAGCGCTATTGAATTCTCTTGTGAAATCGTAAGACTGAAGCAAATAGTAATGAAACTTGTGATACGGACAATTATTGCAATAAATATTCACCTAAAGGTTTCAGTTGACATGATATGACGACGTGCAGATGGGAGATTACATATATCTGACGCCTATTCAAACGCCCATTCAAGCCAAATAAACGGAATGCAAATGGAGATTTAGCGCGATTTTCAACTGACTGTCGTATATGCAAAACATACCAATTGTTAAGGTGACGCACCAATCATGTTACGATGGTTTGACCTTCACGTGCTCAGCAACCTCCTTAATGAACAATACCACTGGATCGTTGCCGTAGTTTTACATCGCTCATAATTGAGAGGAGATATACCAGACGTAAGCATGCTAGAAAGAATACAGCGACCGTGAGTAGTAGTAGTAGTAGCAGCAGCAAAAAGCCGAGAAAACACAATTAACGTGAGAAAAATTTATGGTGACATCTAGTGTCACACAAGGTGCGGAATCTGGAAATCGGCACATTTAAGGATTCAGTACTTCAGCAAAAACGAGCCATCCACCACTGTTTACAAAGATTATAGAAATGATAGTTTCCGCTTAATTCTGAGTGATCGATAAGTAGTTTATCAAAATTACAAACCGGAGTTGTTTATTTCCATTCTGTATTTTTCGTTGTTGCTAATTTTCACCGATTGCGTTTATCATTGAATGCAAGTGAATAGCATATACCTGATGGGTTGTTTACTCGCTTTGCTTATGTTTACCTCTCCCGGACTCACACCTTGCTTCTTACTCTTCCCAAAATACAATTTATTTGTAGGTTAGATACAAACCTAGCAAAGGCTAAACGTTACTTTTGCGAATGGTTTATGATGAATATACTCTGTAAATAACTTTTCTGATATAGATTAGCTTTTAGATTCATAACGCCAGATCACTACTTTATAAATGCATTAGGGTCGAAAGCCTTCATTATAATTGACAGAGTGTCACAAGAACTTAAAGTTGAATGTTAGTTTCTCCATACTAAAACATATTTTCGTAGTTGAGGAGCCGGCCATCCCAATCATAGCCAAAAAGCACACAATCTATGGAATATGGGGGCTTGTACGTCTAGTGTCGGGTAAGTTTCAGGTGTTTCTTCATATCCGTCCAAAATAGGGTTTTATTTGATAGTGATTAAAGAGCGTAAGCGAGTCGGTGAGATATTCGGGAACACTATTTTCAAAATAACCAAGAGCGTCATATTACCATTTGCAAGATCTTTACTTCATTTGACAGATATTCAGGTAAGCGAACTTAAATTTAGATTTCTGGCTGGTAGAATCAAGATGAATCTGTGTATTGCCATATGCTTAGTAGTATTCTATCGTCAGAAGGCTTCTACTATTCGAGTACCTATGACCTGAGTCACACATTACAACGTTTATCGGATACCGACCCGAAATTCAAGGCATCCAGTATTTACGAACGTGTAAGCACTTTGTTTTTCAATAAGACTCCCAACCAAGTAGTAATTGTGTCGTTTAAGGAAATTTTTGAATTTTTTCTGCCAATAATTTATGCTAACACTATAATCGGTCTCTTGTAATTGTCATATTGATTTCTGCTTACCAGTGTTAGTTTGGGCAGTTTTTAAATTACAATTGGTCAGACAACCTCTGTATCTTCTACCTTGACTAGTTGGTGGGACTTGCGTATCTTAACAATTCAGCTGATCTCTGTTAACTGCATCACTTGTTCCTTCAGGCTCTACTATGCGAGGCAGGTCATTTGGAGAACGGTAAGAGTAAAAACAGCATCTGAAGGTCCGACCGTTGCTGCTACCCTGACGTGGTGGCCGGGCTTGCCTATCGTGATGAACCAATCGAGCTATACTGGCTGGAACAACCGTTCCTCAAGGTCCTACCATGCGAGGTAGGTCGGTTGAAGAGCGGTAAGACTACAAGCAGCAATCTCAAGGTCCGAAGGCGAAGTCGTACTGCTGACTGTACAGAGGTGTGACGGCAGTAATGTGTTCCTTTCAGACAACCAGCATAACAGTGATGCTGCCTTCCCACATGGAGGGGTGAGGTTAGAAAAGGTCGACCCTAAAAATGCGCACCCCGCCTTATCTCACGGATATCCGTCTCCGGTATTAAGGTCCCAACAAGTACGGAGCTAACACAAAAATTACTTTTGAAAAGGTAGTGTGTGACCAGCCTCAAACAGTTGTCCCTTGGGCACTGCAGTCACGCTCTCAGGTCACCAAGATCACTTCTAATCCAATTTCTTTTTCAGGTACCTCTCGGAGAACCCTACCACGGTGTGGGAAACCGGAAAGTGATAACCACCCTCATACCTTTATCATGACTCAAGATCACTATATTCATAATCAATCTTCAATTCTTATTATTCCTCCTACCTCGACTTTCAACAATAAACTTCCTCTTTCGGCTTCCTCAAGTGTCACCGTCGTCAACGATTCTGGTGAGCTAAACACCCCCAAGTCTACTGAAACCTCTCTCCAAAGTACACATTGAAGCCTTCAACGTATGTACCCTATGTCAAATCGGCCGACAGGCCACCCTGGCTAAAACCGTAGAGTCTCGTACCATTGATGTATACTGTGTCTCCGAAACACGCATACAGGATCCTAATGTGGTCATTCACTTGACCTCACCTCGCCAAAATGGAGAGCCGACGAGATACACCCTATGTTTGTCTGGCGACCCGGCGGCTAGTTCCCGTGGACTTGCAGGTGTGGGCATAGCACTTAGTACGAGAGCAGTACAAGCACTATTATAGCGGGTCCCCGTTAAAAGTCGTCTATTTGCTGTTCGGCTAAACGGCTCCGTAAGAACTCGGAAGGATGGGGACACATGTCGTCGCGTCTTCGTCGTTTCTGCCTACGCTCTCACTGGCTGCAGTCCGGATGAGGTGAAAGATGACTTTTACAGAAAGCTCTCTGAACTTCTTCAAAAAGCTAAACTCTCAGACATAGTACTCGTCTCAGGTGACTTTAATGCCCAAGTAGGTAGCTTAAACCAAACAGAAAGACATTTAGGTGGGTATTTTAGTATCCCGGCTCAGCGAACAGATAATGGTGATCGTATGCTGCACTTGTGCTCAGACAATCGTCTACTTTTAGCAAGCACTAATTTTAAGCATAAGGAGAGACATCGTCTGACATGGCGACCGCCTGTACCAAACCAACGATGGACTCAAATAGACCATATTGCCACCAGTCATCGTTGGAGAGGCTCGATATAAGACTGTCACTCGTTTTGGAATACATGTTTAGAATCTGATCATGCTTTAATACGAGCATGTATTTATTTGCGCCTCACTGGACGCAGAAAAGCCATACTAAGAAGACCCATTAAAATTGAACTGAGGGACGAGAAAGCCAAAAGTAAGTTCCAGGAACAAGTGAGTTCACATTTAGGCAGTTCTGTAAACGAGGCTGACCCAGATGTTGGTTGGAAAGATATACGAACAGCTTTGGAAACAGCAGTAACATCTATTATTTATTTATTTTTATTTAAACACATAAATATCGGTACAAGGAAGCACCAAATAGTTATGCGCCGCACAAATCTCATTTGATTTGTGTGAGGGCTGTGATACTGCCCAGGTGCCCAGACTGAAGCAGATGGTTTTCTTAGAGGGCCACACCCGGAGCCTTCAACCTAAAGGTCTGATCCACAAGGCAGTGGCGTATCGTGAGGAGATGTAGTCCCATGGTAGCCGGTGACCGACGATTGACTCATACGCCGTTTGTCCCCTCAAGATACTGGGGCTCATGTGCACCGTTGGTTTGGAATCAGGGTTTTCCAGCTCCCCTAGGTAGACTTGCCGTGTCCTCCAACCCGGTAAAAGCTCTGGACATTCGCTTTTCGTCCTCTCAATTTCGTAGACAACAGTAATGCCACGAGAAGGCAGTGAGTAGGACTTCCCTGGTAGAGGCTATATACGCGTGTCCATGTGAGAGCATTTCGAGGAGGAGAGCGGACTCTCCCTACTCTCTGCCGTACCAGGGCATTTGGGGGCAAAGTAATCTTAAGGAAACTGATGCTTCCTGACGGATTCGATCCCGTATCACTCAGCTTCACGGTCAGAGACGTTACCACTGAGCTATCCAGGCCATTTTTTAAATAGGAACAATAACAATAACGGGGCGGACTTGCATACATATAGCAAACAATTCTTTTTGAACCTAGCACACAACAATACTGTCATGCACTGTCCCATCGCCCTTGACAGATCAGGCAACCCGAAAGTCACGAGAACACCATCAGGGCATACGACAAGCTAGGTACCCCGTATGGATTTCTTCTAAGCCTATTACATTGATGGATTCTTGTAAACTCATCCCATCAGGCTCCGAACACGACGAAGGGCGTAAGCAAATCAGATCTAGGTTAATCAAAAGTCTCCTGAACTATCGTGAGCAGTGGTGGGCAACGAAAGAGATGGAAAAGGCAGATATCCACTCTACGTCAGGTCCTAGAACATAGATACACATCCAGACGCTTCACAATAGTAGTATTTCTCGACCTTAATGCGGCATTTGACTCTGTTGATCGTGAGGTTCTTTGGCAGTATTTGTCACTGAAAGGAGTACTAAAGAAGTACATAAACCTTATAAAGGCTCTCTGCTCGAACACAACTGGTCGAGTTAGAGCCTATGGCGAACTGTCATCAGAATTGGTTACCTCAAGTGGTGTTCGTCAGGGCTGTCCACTCTCTCCATTCTTGTTTAACTTTGTCGTTAACATGCTTTTAGAGATAACACTTTCATCATCGAAATCTTCAGGAGTTGAACTTTTACCGGGAGACCCACTTGTTGACCTAGAATACGCCGATGACATAGTTCTATTTGGTGAAGACACTGACAAAATGCAGTCTTCTGACCACTATAAGCAACAGTGCAGGCATGTTCGGGATGCGATTCTCTCCCTCGAAGTGCAAAATGTTACTTCAGGATTGGCACCTGAACTAATGATAAGGAGTGAAGTAGTTGAGCGTGTTGACTGCTTCACTTACCTTGGGAGTCTCATCAGCCCTTGTGGTCTGGTGTGTGACGAAATCTCAGCACGGATACAGAAGGCTCGACTAGCTTTCACCAACTCGCGTCATTTATGGTGTAAGCGAGATATTCGTCTAGCAACCAAAGGAAGGGTTTACTGTGCAGCAGTTCGTTCCGTTCTACTTTATGGCAGTGAAACATGGCCAATAAGAGTAGAGGACATTCGTAGGCTACTAGTATTCGATCATAGGTGTCTTCGAAGCATTACTCGTATATGGTGGGACCACCGAGTAAGTAATGCAGTTGTTAGGAAACGGGTACTAGGTAATGATGGCAAACCGATTGATGAAGTAGTGAAACTTCATCAGTTGAGATGGCTGGGACACGTGTTACGTATGCCCAACCACCGACTGCCCCGACGTGCAATGTTTTATGGTGTAGGCTTCGTTAGCTAGTGCTCAAAATCCCACACTATCGATACATGTTGCGTCCATAAAATATGCATATAGGGTATTATCATTATCATAAATCTGACCTCACGCAGCCAGTTTAGAGAGCCAACACGATATACCTTCTGTGTATTTGGATATGTGGCAGCAACTCGTGATATCGCTGACGTAGGTATAGCATTAAGTTTGAAAACTGAACAACCACTTGACTAGATTCCTTTCGGTAGACTCCTATGTTCTGTCCGTCCCATTGGCGCGGGATTTTGTTGCTTTTTCATCGTATCTGTCTACACCCACTGATGACAGTTCAAATGAAGTAAAAGGTGGGCTTTTTAGGATACTTTCCATCCCCAAAAAGTTAAGCGTCCAAATGTAGTATAAGTGATAGGTGATTTTAACATCCAAGTAAGTAATTCAAGACAAACTGGCGTCCTAGCCCAATGAATAGATAATGACAACTATCTACTGTAATTGTACTTAAATAACTAATCATTCTTGGCATACACCAACTTTGAGCATAAGGAAAAACATCTGACAAGGAAACCACGAAAATTGACTCAACGATAGATGCTAGGAAACCATATTGGTATCAGCTATCGTTAGAGAGGTTTCGGTAAAAGACTGAAGTACACATCTGAACTTTGATCGTACTCTAGTGCAAGCACGTGTTTGCACGCATCTTCTTGGATTCAGAGAAGCCAAACCATGGGAGAATGGTTAAAGATTGGAAGATATGTTTACTTTGAGTCGTGCTCATAGATGGTGGTATTCTCACAAATGCATGCACAAAGCTAAATGGGTTTCACATGGCCATACTACGGACAACTAGATCGATCACATAAGCACGATTCTTTGTTGGCGGCGTGTGCCCAAATAGGAGTAACAGGCTTAAAGAAGGTATGATGTATTACAAGATTTAGCTTACTTACTTACTTACGCCTGTTACCCCTCGTCGATGAGCATAGGCCGCTCACCAGCATTCTCCATCCAACTCTGTCCTAAGCCTTCCTTTCCAGTTCTTTCCAGTTGTTATTCATCCTTTTCATATCTGCTTCTATTTCCCGACGTAATGTGTTCTTTGACCTTCCTCTTTTCCGCTTCCCTTCCGGATTCCAAGTGGGCGATTGCATTGTAATGCACATTGGTGATTTCCTTAATGTATGTCCTATCCACTTCCAAAGTCTTTTCCTAATTTCCTCTCCAGCTGAAATCTGGTTTGTCCTCTCCCATAAAACGCTGTTGCTGATAGTATCCGGCCAATGGATGTTGAGTATTTTGCATAGACAACTGTTTATAAATACTTGTACCTTCCTGATGATTATCGTAGTAGTTCTCCACGTTTGAGCTCCTATCCACACTGTCAAACGCCTTCTCATAGTCAATGAAGTTGACGTGTAGTGACGAATTCCACTCAACTGATTGTTCAACGATGATCCGTAGTGTCGCAATCTGGTCTGTGCACGACCGATCCTTGCGGAATCCAGCTTGTTAGTCTCGAAGTTGGGCGTCCACTGCGTCTTTCATCCGGTTCAGCAGCACTCTGTTGAGAACTTTTCCTGGTACTGATAACAAACTGATGCCTCTGTAATTCTCACATTTGCTCAGATCTTCTTTTTTTGGTAACTTGATGAGGTATCCTTCTTTCCAGTCCGTTGGCACTTGCTCGTCTTCCCAAATCTTCTTGAACAGAAGGTGAAGCATGTTTACAGTTACTTCAATGTCTGACTTCAGTGCTTCTGCTGGTATATTGTCAGGCCCTGCCGCCTTCCCACTCTCGATTTGTCTGATGGCCATCTTGACTTCTTCGATCGTTGGTGGAGTGACATCTGTAGGAAGGTTAGTGTGTGCTGCTTCGATGTCCGGTGGATTCAATGGGGCTAGTCTACTCAGCAGTTCCTCGAAGTATTCTGCCCATCTTTTCCTCTGTCCTTGAATCTCCGTGTTTGTCTTTCCTTCTTTGTCCTAGACTGGTCTCTCCGGCTTGTTATATCTCCCTGCCAATTTCTTCGTTGTATCATATAGTTGTCTCATATTCCCTTCTCTTGCAGCTTTTTCCGCCGTCGTTGCTAGTTCTCCCATATATTTCTGCTTGTCGGCCTTAATGCTTTTCTTCACTTCCTTGTTTGCTTCTGCGTAGTCTGCTTGTGCTTTGACTTTCTCTGCTCGTATTCGACTGTTGTTAATTGCTAGTTTCTTGTTCTTCCTTTCTTGAATTTTGTCCAGGGTTCCCATAGAGATCCATTCCTTATGATGATGCTTCTTAGGACCAAGAACCTCCTGACACGTCGAAGTTAGTGTTTCTTTTATCCCTTTCCAGTTGTCCTCCAAAGTAGTTTCTTGTTCTTTCAGTAGATCCTGTAAGGCTTGGAACCTGTTGTTGAGAGTTATCTTGAATTCGTTGAGCTTGTCAATATCTCGAAGGAAGGCTGTATTGAACCTTTGTAGTACTGTTTGTCCAGTTGTCCAGTGTTTCTTTAGCTTCAGTTTCATCTTGGCCACAACCAGGTGGTGATCTGGAGCTATGTCAGCTCCTCACCTGGTTCTCACATCTTCCATTGACCTTCGGAATTTTTTGTTGATACAAATATGATCTATCTGGTTCTCTGTGGTGTGGTCCGGTGAGATCCATGTAGCTTTGTGTATGCGCTTGTGTGGAAATATTGTGCCTCCTATAACCAATTTGTTGAATGCACACAGGTTTCCAAGTCTCTCCCCATTTTCATTTCTCTCTCCTAGTCCATGTCGTCCAATTATATCTTCATATCCTGTGTTGTCCACTCCGACTTTAGCATTTAGATCTCCCATCGTCGTCGTCGTTGCTATCATTGGTGAGTGCATAACATTGGATAACATTCATTGTGATCCCTTCCTTCTTTGTTCTGAATGATACTTTGATTATCCTGGGTCCATGAGATTCCCATCCTACAAGTACATTTCGTGCTTCTCTGGACAGCATTAGAGCAACTCCCTGAGTGTGTGGAGCATTTTCTCCTTCGTGACCGGAGTACAGCAGCATCTCTCCTGTACCCAGCCTTTGTTGTCCAGCTTGTGTCCAATGGGTTTCGCTGATTCCGAGTACTGCCAAGTTGTATCTCCTCATTTCCATTGCTATTTGACTGGTCTTCCCTGTCTCCCACATTATCCGGACGCTCCATGTACCTATAAAGAGTGTTTCTCTGGTTGTTAGAAGGTGCATCGGCCTCGTGACTTCCGAAAAATTTCAGCTTTCATCATGAGGCGTCATAATTATTCCTTCAAGTGCCAGGGCAGAGTTTAAATGGTTTGAATTATTTTTTCTGGTTAGCGTTTTTTTAGCTAGTTAGTTTTCTACGGGATGGGGTCGCTAACCCCATACCCAACCCTCCTCCTTTACCCGGGCTTGGAACCGGCAGTAACTCTAGAAGAGCTACAGGCGGAGTCACAAGATTTAGCGCTAACATCATATCCTGAATCATACGTAATCACCATTGGTTTGAGATCAGAATTTTCCAAACCCTTCAGATGGATCCCCCGTATCCACCAACTCATTTTAAGCACCATACATTTACCTATTGCTCTCTTACTTTCGTAAACAACACCCTCACCATGAGATAGTGAGTAGGACTTTCCCGACAGCGGTTGTAAACATTGTTATATGAGGGCTTTTCAAGAAAAGAAAGTAGACACCCAATTATCGCTCCACCCACTAACTAGGGGAGTGTTCTAGTTTCTTATGTAATATGTTTTATTTATATTTCCGAAGTCACTTTGGCAATTTATCGGGGTGGTGGTAAATGCTTCGTGATCATTCTGTGCATAAAATGCTTGTAGGTACATCCTCAGGGTAGACGTTTTGGGTTTCACTGTTTTAAAGGTCATTATAATATAAAGTGTTTAGGAATCGTTTGGTGTAATTTGAACAACATATAAGCGGACATTATTGTTTTCACCTAGATCCTCATCAGACTTTACTCAAACAGACATCAATATATATGGGTATATGGAAATATTAAACCAATAAAGGCAGCTTATGAGTCAGCGATAACAGTGAAATAAATCATACAAGCAAACGAGTAAAAATGCAAGTTGATAGTATGATGACAGATGTACTAGTGAAGTGAACAAGAACACGAGTGGGGGACAATCGACTGTATTTTAGCACAACATTACAGAACATCTTATTAAAATATGAGAACCATATAGTGAACAGTTAATTGGAAAAGTAACAATCAATTGTCTCAATTAGACTGTTTCTTCTACAAATATTCATCCATAGTCTCTGATTATAATTGCTCATGCATTTTCGTACCAATTGCGTGCCGTTCCCGTTCTCTCCCTATCGATCTTCTACTGAAATACATTCAATGCCCGACCGTTACCATATACTACTTATGTGGATATCAGTAACCCACACCACACTAGTTGTGATAAGAAAAATAAAGTCTTGAATTAATGTAATAAAAGGTAGGTTAACAACTTGTTAACTTCATCTCGTTGTACAATGTGGTATGGCAATTTAGGCCAACTCACATTTATCTCCGGCTACATATTGATTATGAATGAGATGTAGAAAGTATTATTGGTCTAGTTTTTCATGTTTACGGACTGATATTCTTACAAGAGCTCTTATATTTTAATCTACTCATATAGGCAGATACACGGTTTACGTGGAATAAATCTCTGTTAAATGAATGGGAATCTATGCTTAATTCTACATCATCCTTCAAGCATAAGCAAACAGCTGGTTGGAATCGCTTCGATTACTGTGTACCTATCATTCAAGGATATGTTGGAATAATATCATATCCGGAAAGTTTGTCTGACATTCTTAAGGGAAATCTCGTGTATTCTCTCATCTCTCGTCGTAGTGTACATCGAACTGGAACAAGATTCAACACACGTGGAATCGACGGGGAAGGCAACTGTGCAAATACTGTGGAAACAGAACAATTAGTCGATATTTCAGGGCATAGATTTTCTTTTGTTCAGGTTTGTGGGATTTGGTAATAACCTATTTACTGTATGTTTTGGCCTTTTATGTTGTTAAAACATGAAAGAAAAACTGGGATTCATTCCTATTAATCAGTCGTTTTCACTAATAGTGCGTTATAACTTCATAACATTTTTTGAAATAGTATGAAGTAGCGATGATAAACCAGCCAGCCTTACTATGGCGGCACTAAAGATGTACCAGATTGGGATAAGTTACTTTGGTTTCCATTATACGCCACCGTCAGCACTCACACAACAATCCAAATACACGGACCTTTCGATTACTTCAAATGGCTCACCACAAAGAGTAGATTCAGACACAGACTCATCCAAGTTTTGTAAAAGTACATTGCATTTAGAAGATACAAGGTACGTGCCATAGCTTACAGACACTGATTGCTAACTGAATAAGTGTTAGTTTGTATGGCCTGAATATCATCACATAGTATGAAAATATGTGCATACCCAAGGCCGAAGAGTTTTTCTCCAAGTCATAGATCTTGGTCTGGCCAGTACAAACGTTTTCACAAAGTACTTATATCATGGAAAATACAGGACTTCAGAACAAGTGACAAGGTATGTGTAGAACATGCTCCAACCACCTCAGTTGCCGAAGTTCCACAGACCAATCAATCAACATACTATCTCTTCATAGTGACCTACACCTCACTTCATCATTATTTACTTAATAGGTCCGCCGAACGCAAACAACACTTAAGATTCCGGCAATCATATAAAAGATAACCCAAAAGAGATGATAGTAAAGAGTCTTCTTTCTCGTAATGCTCTTAAATGGTCATGTGTTTATAGCTACCGCTAGGGAAAGTAATATAATTTTGTATCAACGTTCATAAGCACAAAAGCTGTACTGTAACTTAATTTCTACATAAAACATTGTTTTCAGTTTGAGTGGCGTACTATTATCACTTTTAATAATCGAGATGGCTTAGTGCCAGTACTTTATGTTGACATTTTAATATTAATTAAACTGGGTTATAAATTAACCAGTCATCAAGTGCAGATTTTTTTAACAGTAAATTATAGCCTCTATGACTACTGTTTGATTATAATTTACCGACATTACTAATAAGCTTCTAATGGGTTAAATGAATTTGATTCTTTAATCGGATTTCGGTAGGTTTATTCGCAAAAACTGGTTAAAATCTTTCGGAAATTAACTAAAACTTTTCTCATTGTAGCTTAGTATATTGGTCTATAGAGTTCAGATTAAGTTACTGTCTTTTTAATTCCTATTACTAAGAATTTATTTATTTGAACACATAAGCATTGGTACAAGGAGGCACCAAAAAGATATGAGCCACAAATCATTCTATTTGTGTGAGGGCTGGGGTACTACCCGGATGCCCAGACTGAAGCAGATGGTTTTCTTAGAAGGCCACACCCGGAGCCTTCAACCTAAAGGTCTGATCCACAAGGCAGTGGCGCATCGTGAGGAGATGCAATCCCATGGTAGCCGGTGACCGACGATTGACTCATACGCCGTTTGTCCCCTCAAGATACTGGGGCTCATGTGCACCGTTGGTTTGGAATCAGGGTTTTCCAGCTCCCCTAGGTAGACTTGCCGTGTCCTCCAACCCGGTAAAAGCTCTGGACATTCGCTTTTCGTCCTCTCAATTTCGTAAACAACAGTAATGCCACGAGAAGGCAGTGAGTAGAATAGAATTCCAGCTTCTTACTATGTGTATAATATTATTATTATTACAATGAATCGACTCTGTCTTATTGAATTATTTATGTTTTATATTCTCACACACTTATATTTTTATCTTTTCCATCCGTCATAATTTAAAATAACCAAACTGAAGCTTCGTGGTTCTGTGCCAATATATTGGAGTCAACGACCGAACTTAAGGTATAAACCAGCTGTTTTACTAGGTGGCAGTCAATTATCTTCCAGTATAACACACTCGCCTAACCTAACCGATAATGAGATTGGGAAGAATTTGGAGGCAATCCAAGCTAATATTGCACGCCAACATTTTCATAGTTTAATATACGATTACGGTTACGGACGACAAACAATAATAAATTTATTAGATCAAAAAGGGATGGAACGTAATTTAGGACATGCTTATGCTATGGCCGTCTTACCTTTGGATGAAAAAGAAGTCAAGTAAGAATAACTTGCGTGCAATTATTCATGTTTACTTTTTCCAAAACAGTCTTCGTCACAAACTGAAGTCTGTTGATTAGAAACTCTGGCTGCGTTTCTTCTGAGTTTGATATCAGTCTGTTGTACACATTCCTAACATTGTCGACTGTTTTTATTGAGTAGGACGGTCAGTAACCCAGATTTTAGTGATAATTATGTTTTAAATCTGATCTAATCATATGTTATTTTGGCAGCGCCGGTGATTATCTAGTGCCAATCCAAACCTTGTTAGCCTCATAAACAACTACTCCTCTTTGGAACTATAAAGAATTGTCTGTGAATACATTCAGTAATAAATAGCAATAGTGTTTTGATGTATGTCGCTAAAATAAGTAAAAATGTAATAAATCCGATGTAGTTTGATAAACTAATTATGTTAGTCCGTTTTATTTTGAAGCAACTATTCTGCTTTAATAAACAGTGAGCGTGTCAGTTTACATCATAGTTCCTTGTTTACTCATTTCGCAACTCATAATATATATTTAAAACAATTAGTCCCTTTGATAAATTTGGATAATGTAATAATTTACTCATCGAGGATTTTAAACTAGTAAATCAATACGTGCCATTTCCTACTCAATTCGACCGCTTTCGAGCCCTGGTATTAAATAAATAAATCCAAGTTTTTTAATTTTCTAAATACCTTTTGAACTTAAACCAGTCAAATAAATATTATTTATCTGGAATTCCTCTCGGTAAGTGCAAACAATAACATACATACATACTTATTTACTTCACTTACTTGCTCTGGTTGTCTCTTCATATATATTGGTTCTTGTTAGAATGAAGCCGATTGTGTTGATTATCCTCTTGCTTAGTATGTAATAACCGTTTTTTACTCTTCACAGCTGGTACTTCTGTAGTGTAAAGCAACCAGCGCTGTCGAATTTGTGTTCGAATTTTCATGGTTGTGAAAAAATGACTTTCGAGGTTGGGAGATCGTTGGTAATAGGTTGATGGTATTTGTTCATAGGGATCGTCAAATCATACGTGCCACTTTCCGTATTTTATTGAATATGCATGATCAAAAATACAGTGCTGTTCACCAAGTCAACTAGTTTTGTGCTAAATTACTTTTAGTTTGACTAGACTACCAAATCTTTTTGTCCAAAATATCTATACATAATAGCTGTTAATCTACAAACGTTTTTGTAAATTGGTAATATTTCTAGTCTGTGTCGACTCTTTCATGCGAAAATAATCATATTTGAGACTTATAACCATCAACTAATGTATTGAAATTCATTTCCCTGCAATATTTTATAGTTTGTATTTTATTCTTTTTACTACGAAAGATATGAAAGTTTTGATTTTCACCGTGAATGTGGTTCAACTCGTTGGGATCGACTGGGTATCTTGTTAGAACACCTTATACCAGAATTATTGAGATCGAAGTGAGTCTTTATTTGCTCCTTTTACTTCCAAAATCATTTTGTCGTATTTAGTTCCTCACTGTTAATTTATCGACCAAAATTGTATTCGATTTCGATCATCGTTGTCTCCGAAGGATTGCTAACATTCAGTGGCAACACCATGTTAGTAATGCAGAGGTTCGGCATCGTGTGTCCGGGCGCAGAGATTAATTTGCCTTTCCTGTCCTGTAGATTTTTCTCTTATCCTTATCGACATCTAGTCGTTAAAATGAATGTAGGTTAAAAGATCTATCATGTGGCTGTGTCAAAGTATTATGGCTTTATTATCCCACTAAGAGAGGCTGCTCAGAAAAGAACAGGTGATAGATAAAGCGGTTCGCAATAATAACCGGGCAAGCAAAGGCCCAACCATTGAAAAGCACGTATTAATAAAGGTGAACATTGAAAAGGGGAATAACATCATCAGTGGTGTAAAATATGTTCAATTCACCTTCTATTGTGGAAGGCCTTCCTGAAACGAACGATGTGGTGGCGAGGTGCCATAGAGGCTTATGGATACCGGTTATCCAAGTAAGTGGAAATTTGTTGATGCTCTGAAAAATAAAAACGTAGTGTAAATGGATTAAGAATCGAATAGTCTGTTGCAGGAATCCATTAACAGCAATGGTCGTCGAAGACTAAGAAAACGGATCGATACTAGACTATCCATGTTTAACAGCACATAATTTGAATATAAATATCTAGACATGTTAAACTGTGTTACGAAAATTTGATAATGTATGTGACAGCTATATTATATTGATCTTACCCCTTTTGGTGTATTATATCCAGTCAGTTAGTTTATTGCCGAGACTATTCGATTATGGTATTAAGTCACCCTTGTAGGCTGAGTTTTTAACGTGTTGTGACGTCGTGGTCCGAATTTTAAATGTCTATGTCGCTTACTTACGTAAACCTATTACCACTCTTAGTCTGTCGAAAAATATAGAGAATAGTCAACAATTTCAGGGATCGAAATGAGATCATGTAACGACTAAGAAGTAGAAAAAAAGGGTAAAACCATGTGTATGAATGTTAATCATCATCCTCTTAAGGAGCATGAGAAAGATGAGGAATAAATTTAAAATGTGAAGATGGTTGTAACGATTAACTAAAAAATTAAAAATATTATGATAAGGTATTGACTGTCTGAAAAAATCAGGTATTAGAGTCATGATGTGATGACAACTTGACGCGACGCTTTTGCACACATAACTCAGGTTTAAAATAATGAACTACTACCGCCTCTACAGCGAAATCTTCTAGAAGATATTGTTGCCATGTAGCCAGATTTGTAAAATAAGCCAACTAATTTGAAAAGCTGTTTAAGCATTTTTACCTGTCAAACATAAACCTGAGCATGGTTTTAACTGGAATAAATGATAATCTGACTTATATTATACGCACTTAACACTAGTAATTGCTTGAAATCCATCTAATATATCTAACCTGTGTATCTAATTAATCCTTAGTAAAGCCCAGCCATTTGACTCGTATTATAACGGAAGTCAGCAATTGACAGAATAAAAGTTCATTGACTTTCTCTGGAGAGCTTCGGCTTCGGCGCCCAGGCAGTATCCTAGCCCACACACAAACTAAATTATGACTACAATAGAAACAACATTTCATTCCTATTCTCGCAAATTATGCTCATAACTACTTGTTAATACTCGTTTTTATTTTACATCGCGTCACTTGTCTATTCCTTTATTTCCATTTTGCATATTCCTTCATTCTTCAACTTATACCTAAACAGTAGAAAGTCTGCGAGGAACTCCAACTCTTCAAACGTCACACTTCACCAGAACCAGATGACTTACCTCCGATCGCTTTTAATTATGATAGCGACCTACCAGTTACGTTTTTACTTTATGTCGCGTCACTTATCTATTCCTTTATTCCCATTTTGCATATTCCTTCATGCTTCAACTTATACAACAGCTCACCTATGGTGGAAATTCTGTCCTATCTAAACGATATCAAGTCACTGACTGGTCGAAAGTTGAATGCTACCACCGAATACGAATACTGAAACAGTTTTTCTGAAACCACGTATACCATTCAAACTGACTTCCTTCAACGTTCGCACACTAATGCAGATCGGACAACAGATGGGGTTGGCTATGTCTTTAAAGTCTTAATATCAATGCCTGTTGTCTATCCGAGACCCGCTTTCAAGGCTAGTGCAATACTACAAATTCACACTCTATCTATCGTTTCGAGAAGCTTGTTTCACGTGCGTCTATCCAGGGGCCCTGTGGAATCTTCGTTCGGTTTTGCAGGCGTTGATGTTGCACTACGTGCTAGAGCTGTTACAGCTCTAATCGTTCGGATGGTGACAACACTCTGGTTAAAGAATTGATAGAATTATTTACAAATATCTGGCAATTACAGAATGTTCCAACATTATAAAATGAGTCGATGGTTGTCCCTAACTTTAAAAAGGGTTCACTTCACCTATCCAACAACCGTAGCAGGACACGATTACTTCTGATAGCATCTAAATTATTGGACGCCCGTCATATTTCATAGATTGTTGCGAAACCCACGAAAGATTGAATTGGGAGGAGCAGACTGGTTTTCGTTCTGGTCGAGGATAAATTGATTATATCTACACCCTCTCCCAAATGTTAGAACACCGTCATACTTACTACAAGCCGACAATCGTAGTGGCTAGTTCCCGTGAACTTGCAGGTGTGAGCATAGCACTTAGTACGAGAGCAGTACAAGCACTATTATAGCGGGTCCCCGTTAAAAGTCGTCTATTTGCTGTTCGGCTAAACGGCTCCGTAAGAACTCGGAAGGATAGGGACACATGTCGTCGCCTCTTCGTCGTTTCTGCCTACGCTCTCACTGGCTGCAGTCCGGATGAGGTGAAAGATGACTTTTACAGAAAGCTCTCTGAACTTCTTCAAAAAGCTAAACTCTCAGACATAGTACTCGTCTCAGGTGACTTTAATGCCCAAGTAGGTAGCTTAAACCAAACAGAAAGACATTTAGGTGGGTATTTTAGTATCCCGGCTCAGCGAACAGATAATGGTGATCGTATGCTGCACTTGTGCTCAGACAATCGTCTACTTTTAGCAAGCACTAATTTTAAGCATAAGGAGAGACATCGTCTGACATGGCGACCGCCTGTACCAAACCAACGATGGACTCAAATAGACCATATTGCCACCAGTCATCGTTGGAGAGGCTCGATATAAGACTGTCACTCGTTTTGGAATACATGTTTAGAATCTGATCATGCTTTAATACGAGCATGTATTTATTTGCGCCTCACTGGACGCAGAAAAGCCATACTAAGAAGACCCATTAAAATTGAACTGAGGGACGAGAAAGCCAAAAGTAAGTTCCAGGAACAAGTGAGTTCACATTTAGGCAGTTCTGTAAACGAGGCTGACCCAGATGTTGGTTGGAAAGATATACGAACAGCTTTGGAAACAGCAGTAACATCTATTATTTATTTATTTTTATTTAAACACATAAATATCGGTACAAGGAAGCACCAAATAGTTATGCGCCGCACAAATCTCATTTGATTTGTGTGAGGGCTGTGATACTGCCCAGGTGCCCAGACTGAAGCAGATGGTTTTCTTAGAAGGCCACACCCGGAGCCTTCAACCTAAAGGTCTGATCCACAAGGCAGTGGCGTATCGTGAGGAGATGTAGTCCCATGGTAGCCGGTGACCGACGATTGACTCATACGCCGTTTGTCCCCTCAAGATACTGGGGCTCATGTGCACCGTTGGTTTGGAATCAGGGTTTTCCAGCTCCCCTAGGTAGACTTGCCGTGTCCTCCAACCCGGTAAAAGCTCTGGACATTCGCTTTTCGTCCTCTCAATTTCGTAGACAACAGTAATGCCACGAGAAGGCAGTGAGTAGGACTTCCCTGGTAGAGGCTATATACGCGTGTCCATGTGAGAGCATTTCGAGGAGGAGAGCGGACTCTCCCTACTCTCTGCCGTACCAGGGCATTTGGGGGCAAAGTAATCTTAAGGAAACTGATGCTTCCTGACGGATTCGATCCCGTATCACTCAGCTTCACGGTCAGAGACGTTACCACTGAGCTATCCAGGCCATTTTTTAAATAGGAACAATAACAATAACGGGGCGGACTTGCATACATATAGCAAACAATTCTTTTTGAACCTAGCACACAACAATACTGTCATGCACTGTCCCATCGCCCTTGACAGATCAGGCAACCCGAAAGTCACGAGAACACCATCAGGGCATACGACAAGCTAGGTACCCCGTATGGATTTCTTCTAAGCCTATTACATTGATGGATTCTTGTAAACTCATCCCATCAGGCTCCGAACACGACGAAGGGCGTAAGCAAATCAGATCTAGGTTAATCAAAAGTCTCCTGAACTATCGTGAGCAGTGGTGGGCAACGAAAGAGATGGAAAAGGCAGATATCCACTCTACGTCAGGTCCTAGAACATAGATACACATCCAGACGCTTCACAATAGTAGTATTTCTCGACCTTAATGCGGCATTTGACTCTGTTGATCGTGAGGTTCTTTGGCAGTATTTGTCACTGAAAGGAGTACTAAAGAAGTACATAAACCTTATAAAGGCTCTCTGCTCGAACACAACTGGTCGAGTTAGAGCCTATGGCGAACTGTCATCAGAATTGGTTACCTCAAGTGGTGTTCGTCAGGGCTGTCCACTCTCTCCATTCTTGTTTAACTTTGTCGTTAACATGCTTTTAGAGATAACACTTTCATCATCGAAATCTTCAGGAGTTGAACTTTTACCGGGAGACCCACTTGTTGACCTAGAATACGCCGATGACATAGTTCTATTTGGTGAAGACACTGACAAAATGCAGTCTTCTGACCACTATAAGCAACAGTGCAGGCATGTTCGGGATGCGATTCTCTCCCTCGAAGTGCAAAATGTTACTTCAGGATTGGCACCTGAACTAATGATAAGGAGTGAAGTAGTTGAGCGTGTTGACTGCTTCACTTACCTTGGGAGTCTCATCAGCCCTTGTGGTCTGGTGTGTGACGAAATCTCAGCACGGATACAGAAGGCTCGACTAGCTTTCACCAACTCGCGTCATTTATGGTGTAAGCGAGATATTCGTCTAGCAACCAAAGGAAGGGTTTACTGTGCAGCAGTTCGTTCCGTTCTACTTTATGGCAGTGAAACATGGCCAATAAGAGTAGAGGACATTCGTAGGCTACTAGTATTCGATCATAGGTGTCTTCGAAGCATTACTCGTATATGGTGGGACCACCGAGTAAGTAATGCAGTTGTTAGGAAACGGGTACTAGGTAATGATGGCAAACCGATTGATGAAGTAGTGAAACTTCATCAGTTGAGATGGCTGGGACACGTGTTACGTATGCCCAACCACCGACTGCCCCGACGTGCAATGTTTTATGGTGTAGGAGTAGGTTGCAAGAAAGCTAGGGGTGGCCAGACCAAAATGTGGCACAAATCCATGAAGTCACTGACAAGTGGACTGAGCCATGTTGGTAGGTGTAGACTACCTGGTTGGGATTCGCGAGATGATAGCAACCGATGGTTAGAGACCTTGAATGACATGGCTCAAAATCGTTTGCAATGGCGAAGGTGCATCCAGTCTTTGTGTTCTGCCAAATTCTAATATTCTGAATTCTTCATGTCCTTATCTTTTTTCTCTCTCCAAATTTATTTCACTGGAATATACTCCTTGAATAACATCTTCAAACCCTAATCTTTCATATATTGCCTGTACTCTTACTACTTCTACCACTATGGGATTTGAATCGAAAACTGCATCTCTGTGTTGATGTGGTATGGCAACTCGAACTGATGTACGTACGAAGTTCTACGTTGTGACTGACTTATCAGTTATAGACTCAGGTTATATAACCATATGGCCTGAAAGACTGTTGACTAAGAGTCCTCTAAAAACTGTATAGATCAGCGCTATCGGTTTTTTGTGATTATAGTGAAGAAAGGATACTGTTTACTATTTAGCTTTATATCTTCCATATTTTAGGCAACTACATATAGATATGAATAACTCCGCAACAATTATCACTCGTCAAACTGGAACATTTCGTTCAAACTGTATTGATTGCTTGGATAGAACAAATGTGGTTCAATCTATGCTTAGTTGGTGTGCATTAGAACAAGCAATGATTGAGATTGGTATATTGCAAGGTACAGTTTCTCGAACAGCCGATGCTAGTACTACATCACCTCTGTCTCATTTGTGGCCCGGTTTCGGACTTCGTTTTAAATCGATTTGGGCTAACAATGCAGATTACTGCTCTCTTCAATATGCAGGTACACCAGCTTTGAAAACAGATTTCACAAGAACAGGTAAATTTTGTTTTAGAGAAAATAAGACTTTTACATGGTTTGAATTCATATTGACTTAGAAGTAAGTATTCATTCAAGTAATGTACGGGTACTTATGTAATTTAAAGGTAGTTTTTATTGTTAGCTGATGTGTTGAAGAACCATTAGTAGTTATAGTTTGCGAAACTGTTATTTTTAGTGCTACTATGTACCCAGTGGTTTCTTAGTAGAAGCGGTCGTCTAGTGGTTAGAACACAGGACTTTCAACTATTAAGTAAAAAAAGAGTGAGATGTTGAATATCATCGTCCGAATGAAGCTGACTTTCACAGCCATACCACAGTACTTTAACTAAACTTACGTAACGTTCGTACCAAGTGTAACCCGAATACGAATACACTGCTCTGACTTTAGGTAATGAATACATTTCTTAGAGAGCTCTTTTTAAAACGTCTTCGATGGAAAATAGAGAGGGGAATGGTGACATTGAGCAACGTTATTTAACAATTACTAGTTTGAAACGAAGGTTATAAGTGGTTTCGTGCCCATATTCGACCTTAGGCGTTTCATGTTCTCCTTCCAAGATGCTAGTAAGCTTCTGGGAATACTTTTCTCTAATACAGAGTTGCAGAACATACTCCTATGCGGTAGATCGAATACAGTCCTAATGTAAAAGACTATTGTCACTGTTGGTCAGTGTTCAGGCAGCTGGCTCAATGTAAGGATGCCACTAGGACATGTACAACATACACATTAACCTATCTGATGCTTACTAGTCAGTTCCATGCAATAATTGCTTCACTACAGATTGATGAATCCTGCAGTTTGCCATTGTTTCTAAACAACTTACTAGAATGTAATCCTCATCCTTAAAATTGTGAGTTTGAGTTTACTTAACTGAATGTTTTGTAACTGTGGTAAATAAAATTCCTTTCGTACTTCTGCTTCGTTAATTATATCATTAAGCATTCATACAGTCGCTAAACAAATGATGTAACTGCAGAATAAATGAAGATTGAACTTCACATCAATCAGTCAGTGAGTAGTCACCGATTTGATGGCTAGTCTATAGTGCTGGTCAAATCCTATTAGTCAAATTCGGATGAGGCGATCATCTGAATAGTTCAGTAATAAGGTTTTCGACTGTGATACTGAATTACATGAGTCCACCCCTATAAAGAATTATCAGTTCTCTCAATATTTTGTAGTTATATTCTGCACAAAACCTAGGTCAATGACTAGCTACTGTTTGTCTCCAGTCATTTAATATCAAATCTTCCATAAAATTTATTCGCTATTTAAGACGTTTTGTGTATTAAAAAAATAGGTAAAAGAACATTCTATGGTATACTGATGGATGGTTATTATTCAATAATTCGTTATTATTTAAATAATTTCAATGATGGCTTCCGTCAGGATTCAATGCATTTACTTCTTGGCCAATATAAAGTGATGGATGTTAATGGGAATCTTAAATCATTACATGGACCAGGTGGACCTCCTAGACGTCGCCTAAAAAATGCTGATTCTGAATGGTTTACACAGTTTCTACCACTAGTATTTAGTTTTACATTGGCTATGTCTGTATTGTGTTGTATCTTTCCTACAGGTAGACATTTAACATAATCTATATTTGATAAGAATTATAATAGTTTTGAGTTAGACTATAATTTATGGACGACCCATGAGCGATGGTTAAGTAACCTTGAGAGTGTTCACCTACCAAATGAGTGTTGTAAATTGGTGTGAGGAATTAGGATTCACAGTTGAACGTTAGGATTAAGGTCTTGACGAACTGGCATCATCTATAATGCCAAGATGCTATTTAGCCATATGGACGAGTGAATTTCGCGCCAAAATCCATGACCTCCCGTCTTAAATCTGGTTGGTCCGTCCATAAATTACAGTCTCGCCTAATTTTGTTGTGTAACTGGTTGGAATTTTACACTTCATTACATGATATTCATACAGTGACATATCTATAACAGAACTGTATAGTTTAGTGATTGCAAGATCAGCTTTTAATGTTTTTGCACTCGTTATTTTTAACAGTCAAGTTCAATTTCTCATGCACCGACCATGGTAAGTTAACATAATGTTGAGACAAGACTTCATAAGATATCACTGCCGAATGCCAGATGAATGACTTACAATATGTAGGTAGATAGGTTGACCACGAGATGGACGTACGTACCGTGGCTAGGTGAATAAATACCCTTACTCATTATGGTTCATTGTATTTCACTTATCATTCAGCCTGACCTGGTTTCCTTGCCAAATCAATGCTGTGTTCAAATCTCTGTGGGAACAATAACCCTTTAATAAAAAGTAACTTCTGGCTGATAAATTCCATACTTGTAAAGAAACTTTATTACTCCATACATCCTGTGTTATCCAAAGGGTACTTCAGTGCAGTTATAGTGATGACTGGATACCTTCTCATCTCTTGAACTACGGGTTGATATTTCATAGCACTTCTAGCTGTTCACACTCTGTAGCTATTTTTTAGGTTTACAACTTCATATGGTTATGGAAATAATTTTAGAAGTCAACGGTGTATTTCAAAGCAGAGGTGTTAAATTGAGTCTGAGTTATTGGGATTTTTAGGCGGGATAGTTAAGAATCAATTTATTCAAATAGTTTACCGTTTTTCCTAACTTTTGTCCATTATTAGAAGACGTATCTAAATAACAGTTATCTAATCACTACTAACTGGCCTTAAGATAACTTTTCCGATGTTCTTTTACGAAGACGTGACTTATGAAGTTGACTCAATTAGAAATGAAACAGTTGCTTGTTGTTGGTGTTACACGTATGGGTTATGTTGTTAATTGGCTGAAATTTAAAACTACTTCAGTTGGTAAGCGCAGATTACCTGACCAGTGGTGGTTGAAGACTTTAATTGACATGACCAAGGATCTATCACAGTGACACAGATGCATTCACTCATTGTCCCTCCCTAAGTCTTGGGTTTCAATATTATCTCGTATTTCTTATTCTTGGAATTCATTTCGAACCGTATTTTCTGCCGTCCACCTTTCCTCCCTACCATTGGTAATACCGTTATTTCGATTCTGATCCTACTGATCTTGTTCATTTTATTTCACCGTCCTGATATTATATTCGTTTTAGACTGTGTGTTGAACGACTGAAGAGTGCCTGATATCAGAAAAAGTTCCTAAATTGTCTGATGCTGTTTTGTTTTCATTGATTCATAATGATAATCTTTAGATCAAATAAATCTTCAAAAATCATAGTAACTTTGTCTGGAAATCCATTATTTCTAAGTTTTATGACGAAAATATTTTACACTGCAAATTATATAACCACTAAGCGTCATCCTCTTTTTTTTTACCATCCCCTGACAAACCATAAAAATACACGAATGAGCTATATCACTATACCTAAAAATGCCCTAACACGATAAACGTTTGACTTCTTTTGACGTTGAGTCCAATAACTTCTTGGTTCTCAACTAGTACTGAATATTTTCTGAAGATTAAGGTTTCAGTGGTCACATAGCAAGCACCGAGCATTCTAGATTCAAAGTTTAAAAGAAAGAATATTAATGAGTAGTTGTAAGCAGATGCTTAGTATAAGCCCACCTAAACAGTAAATATATCGTTCTTATTGGTTCAATGATCTGACAGTAATATTCTTGGTATAGGACTCAAATATTGGTGATTATATTTGGACAGCATGTAAGGGTCCAAAGGAAATAACTATTTTTAGTTAACTGTTTTAGCACGCATGCGTGGGCACTACCTTTCCCGATTTTTAATGCTGGGTACCACAGTGGCAGTAAGTTGGGAGAAAACATACCAAGACAGTCAAAGGAATAATTAACATCAGTCAGTAAGACCATTGGTCGACTGGATAAAGCATGCAGATTGATGTGTAATTTGTGGTTGGGATTTGCTGAATAATCGTAATCTCTGGTCTAAACTTTTAGATGACATGGATCAGAATCGGTCCCTGTTCTATTCGTTTTCTATTTTTCTTTTAGTTCTTGAGCTTGGTGTCACTCCATACATTTCATATTCAATCCCATGTGTTCCTTGTTTCTCACAATAAATATATTTTTCGTTCTATTCCAGTGAGTAGAAAACTGTATTTCTGACATTTCATGACTTAGTGTAAGCCATGTTTAGCTCCTAATTGCAGTTAACAATAGCCCTAATGAGTTAGTTAATTTTATCTTTCTTTGTGTACGTATGGCGACGTTAACCTATGCATAGTTACCTCAGGTCTGATATTGCCTGGGATGGTGGATTATTTAAACAAACAATTGTTAACTGTTGTATTTTGTATAAAATTTTCGACAAAAGTCATCCCGTTGTTCATTATTTGGTTTATATCTGTTCTCAGCTCATTGGACAGAGAAAGCAACTTATGTACTATTCTGGGGCGGAGCTTCAGTTCTTTCTGCTCTAGCAATATTTGCCTACGGTGATGATTTTGTTAACCATCCTCGATTTTGTCCAGACTAAAGCGGATTTTCTAAATCAATTCTTACGATGAAACCCATAAATTCGTTATAATTTTTTAGTTGAAATATTTCTTTGGAGAATGTAATGCTTAGTTTAATTTTGCTTGATAAAACTACATATTGACAAACGTCTTTGTATACTATTTATTGTGTTTCTCTCAAGTTATGATATAAGACGTTACTTTTTGCTCATTCCTTGACCAATCATTTTGGTGTTTTTTCTCTCTTTCTTTTTTTGTGCTAAAAAGGAATCTTTTTAAAACTGCGACTATGCTCATTATATTAGTAGAGATTACAATGTCTTTCTTCTGGGTGTTTTCTCTTCTCGTCAAATATTCCGGATTTTTATAATAATCAAATCATTGCTATCTAATCTTGAATAAATCAATCCATTCTTGAAATGTCACCGCCTAGAAAATTCCACAAAATTTTTCAGCGGATGCTTCAGTACGTGAGTGTGAAAACGTAACTCTATCAACAATCCTCATGAAAATAATATCAGACTTTTACTGTTTAAATGATTAAGTCCCATGTACTATTGCAACTTCTTTGTGCAGTTAAATAAAAAAGTAAGATTGTCTTTCATCTGAGATCGGTAGAAAAGGTCTCGATTGTCCGTAGCTCTTTAGTGTAGCGATATAAAGTGTCTGCAATCCTTGGGAAGAATAACTACCCGAAGAACTAAATTCACTTGGTATTGTTTGTTTGAATCTTCCCATTGATGTTTAGGACTGCAACTGATCAGTCTCTTATTGGCATATGTGCATACTGTACGTATTGCCTCGATATAGCCTTAATTCACAAGCATTATAAGCAAAGATGGATAGTGGCTGGCAGTGAAATCCAGAACATCCAACTGACGAGTCCCAAGTAGGACGGAACGCGCGTCCTGAAGAACTGTTTGTGATGCTTAGAATAACACTTAAATCGTGGCTCTCAATAGTGTTCAAACAAGTAGTGTGACTTGTGTTAAATATTGCTTACTTTAAAATGAATATCCGGAAGCTCTTTGGAAGCCAATGTTAAAGAATTCGATAAGAAGCAACTACCCAAATATAACGCCAGTAGGTTGCGCTGTATAATAAATTGAATTAAATAAGATATTATGAGCGGATAGTGTCGTACCAGCTGCCGGTCTCAGGTAAAATGCCAGTGCATACTTCTAAGGAGTACCAAGGTAGTTCAAAACACCTAATACATTTGCTTCAAAAGTTCTTGACTAGCCTATGACAAACTAATTTGATAAATGGACAAACTATACAATCGTGAGCTCATTGTTGAATAAAGTGGCGGCACTATATATTATAAATAGGCTGTATATTTGAAAAGTTGCACAATAACTGTATATGATGGCAGTGCTTATTTAATTGTTTATATGTACCGAAATAAGTTACATGAATCACAAATACTCATATATTCACAATTATATATTGATTACATGTAAGAAATAACTTTTCCGATTCGTAAAAATAATCAAATTAGATAAAGATTTCACATTCTAAAAAAGGAAAGTATGCAACATCAACACCTTTTTAATTATGGTAGACACAAGGTGTAGTTGAATAAAGGAATGAAACTGATAATTTTAATATTTTTCAAAGACGAATCACTTGCACTTCGCAATTGAATTACAGAGAGGATAAATTGTTTTGAAATTCCTAGTCCCATTTGCACCAACAACAGTTACTACTACTTGGCTGAACTACCTGTGTGGTTTTTCGGTAGAGGGTAATTGATGATAAGGGAAAATATTTTTCATCTTGAAAATAATAATTAACGGTTTTTTATTCAGAAAAAATAGAGGAAACACATTACAAGAAAAACAAGTATCACTCTGATGTCATCCAAAAAACACAGAGATAATAACAGTATTGTTCTTGACACAAATCTCAATCAGAAAAATAAATCAAGATATTAACAATTTGAAACGAACAAATCAAGTGTTTATAATAAAATATTACAAGAAGAAATAGGGGAGGGAGAAACCGAACACAAATCATTGTATTCATTCTATTTATGTTTATACGAGCCTGTTTGTTTGGATATATGATTGTATATTTGTTGGTGCTAAAGGCATGCTGTAAAACAATGGTAAGAAAAGGATATATATACTGATTCTGACAAATGATGGTCGATGTTTATGGACGAAGTCGAACTCGTATCTACAAAATAAGTCTTCTTTAGTAGACCAGTAACTAACGTGTAGTTTATTTAGCTTTATGGACAATTTGACCTTTTAAGAGCTGTTATTATGATTTATTTGATATTTTGAAAATCACTAAGTAATACGTTTGCTATTCTACAGGCTAATAATCCATTGGAATTCACCTACTAGATGTAGTTGAGCAATCGATTGAAAATTTCAACATGGAAGAACCAGACAACCTGCATTCAGTTGCTCAATTAAAGATAACCGTATAAGCTCTTATAAATGTGTGTAGACATCGTTCTCTCTTTTCACAGTTGACGAACCCTCTGAGTAATAAATTATAATGTCAATACTAAAGGATTTCCTTAGGAACCAACCAAACGAGAACAATCGTCATTGACAGTATAATCGCCTTTCTATGGTGGTAATAATAGTAATGATGACCAGTGTTCATTACTTTTTAGTACTACTGTATTCACAATTCGATTGTTGTATTAGTGCATATGCATGCATATTGCTACTAATCGGTATTATCCATCATTAAAAAAATATGTGTTTCAAATACTAACTAACCTTTGTTATTCATAATCCCATTGTTATCATAGGTATGTTGATTATTCTGAATAGAAAATTTACGATTTATATTCATCAATGGACGATTGCACATAACGCCATCATCTTCAGGTGGCGGTGCTGAAAGTGATGATACCAATTCAACACATAATGAGTGTTTCCGATTATTTTTGTTGGTAGTAGTACTAGCATCTTCACATATCACGTGCATTGTATCATCTACAAACAGATTTTTATTCGGCAAATGATGTATAACATCATGGGTTGGCTCAAGAGACAATTCATAGCTGTGGTTATATAATGCTGATGAATTTGGATGTACCTCATCATCTGAATTAGGATGCCCAACTTCCCCATTTTGTTGGAATTTACTCACTACTTTTGAATGAATAAATTAAAGCATCAAAAAGCAGAAAACAAATCATAACACTGAAAAAACTAGACGTAAAAATGAGGTTCATGTAATAAATGACAAATTTCTAAGTGTGATAAACTATAATCTAGCAACATATGTGCAGATTATATCAAATCAATAAAAGAACAAAAAGAGTAACTTGTAATTGAGATATCCTTAATGTGGCGTTATTAAGAACCCAAGTGCATATTCCTGTACATGACTTAAAGCTGAACACATCTAATGAGAAGTGTGGTTATGCAAACTAAACTTTGTGGATTTTAGTTATTATTTTTCAACGTAGTTAAAAAGTAGGTGTCATGAATCAGATACACAAAAATGAAGTTGTATTTTGTCAGTCTCTTAAATTACAATAATGTATGACTCATTATTGAATACATAGCTGATAAAATGCGGGTAATGAGGGCCGAATAAGTAAGAACGAAATCACTTTTTTATGAATGATCCACTATATTTTGACTCAATACAATCGATACACAGAAGGTAGGAGACAATCAATACAGTAAAACACAGTTTATTATATAACTCCCACATGAGTCAAACCTACAATAGACCAAATTCATTAAAAATACACAGCTTTTTTGACCAATGTGTCTATTGGCCCACAATACATTAATAAGATGCAGAAAATGAAGATTCAATATATTTGACCAGTCGGAAAAATTAAGAAACGACAACTTGGATTATATGTCTCAATTACGTATCATCGAAACTACTTTCAAAAGACACGAAGTAGCGCTAGTCCCCATTTTAAAAAATCTCTGCTTAAAGCCCAGTAAATGAATTTGCACTTAGTTAATGAGTTACACTACACCGAAGTGAAAATTCGCCTTTTACTGGATTACAGGTTCGAATCTCACTCCGTCTACTTGGTAATCAATAAACGAATTGCATCACAAACTTCAATACACAAAGGTGTGGCTCACGGCAGAGTAAACTTATTTTTATTCGGCTAGTGAATACCATTAAATGAGAATAAATGACACCCAACTTATAGACTGATGTAAATATGGTTGGGAGGTTTCAGTTAGGAATCATCAATAGAGATTTCAGACTTATTGACATTGATCGAAAAGATTCGGACCTGAAAATTATATAACCACTTATTATTTATCCGTTTGATTGTTGTCTGGATACCTGAAGGCACAATTTTCGGCTAATTTGGCAGTAGCTAAAACTTAAAGAGATATATGCATAAATTTACAGATGCAAACATTACTGACACATATAAAATTAAAATAGAACAGTCTAAATGTCAAAAATGTTACACGCCATAGATCATCATACAGTAGGAAGAAATCAACAAGAGTAAAGGAGTAGCAAAATCAGCACCAATAGAAAAGAGAAGAACAACACTTAAAAAGACTAAAATCAGTGTATCAAAATGTATGAAAGGTGAAGAGTAGATTATTCTGCAGATTCTCTACTCGAACATCATTGGTTGAGTCAAAGGTAAGTTGTAATCAAAATTAGTAACATTAAGAGGTGTTTACCAGGGTTGCTCAACACTCTCTTTTTCATTTAAATTAGTAATGAATGACCTCATAGAAATAGCACTCCAACAAATTTCCACAAGGTTGATCGCTTATTAGGTCCACACATGGACCATAGATAGTATGATTTGGTGAAGGCGCAGACGAAATGAAGATTTCTGGTCGCTTTGAACAACAATGAATGTATGCTCGTGTCAGGATGAGTTTCTTTCCCTCGTAATGTAAGAGTTTGTATCAACACAACCTAATGATAGTGAGCAAATTAGCTAAGTGTCTTGATTAACTCACCTTGGATATTTCATTTACCCTGATGGATTGACGTCTGGCGAAATCTCTGTACAGATTTGGAAGGCTCAGTTGGTCTGTACCGACGTGCGTTAGAGATATCCATACGCTAACCTAAGGCCAGTTGGCTTTTCATTACTCTATGGCTGTGAAACAGTTTATAAAGATATGCGTATACTGAAGGTTTTGATCATAGGGTTACCAGAGCAAACTGAAGCTCGTGGAATAACTCACTTGTATATGAGGTAAGTACCAATGAAAGCTCGTCAATCAAATCATCTACATTAGAGAATTGAACGCCATCAAAAGCATTTATCTGGGTTAAAAACTTTCTCCGTCATTTAAAAGTCAAGTATTTTAACGAGCAAAATTATTAAAATAAAATACTGAGATAGAACTTACTGGGTGATTTGGATTCAAATGGTAAAGGAGTAGTAATATTAGATAACATCATGGGATTTTCCGGACTTCCCATTTCAATACTACTAATGCTACATTGACAATTAGTGGCATTACCATTGATTAGATGTAAATTTTTTAAAGATATAGTAAGTTGTGCATTATTTTCTAGGGTTTTATTTGAATTCTCTTCCTCAATTTTGGCATCATTTTCTTGTTTACTAAGTGAACTGAACAATGGTAAACTATGGTAACTAATAATTGTTAAACAACAAGGATTTTGTTCGTAAGTGAACTGAGAATTCATTGAACGTGTAATCCAAACGTTTTCAATCGTACATAGTATATCATCAGCAGAATGATTATCTTGACGTAAAGAAAGTAACAGTTTATCATCTAGACCCAGAATACGATCACCAATCTGAATATTGGTTCTAGAAGCACATGAATTCGGCTCAATACGAACAACAACTGGTCCACTAACACCCGGACCACTAACTAAACGTAAACCTAAATGAATATTCGATGTACGACTAGAATTGGTGTTATTGATAGTATTAACTGGTGCAACTGGTAAATAAATCTGTCGTACAAAAAATCCTCCGCTGCCTCTTTCAGCTAATTCCAAAGCCTTTTTAATTTCTTCTTCATTTAAAGGTGTCATATTTAACATTGAATCAATTTGGTCTTGTTGATTGCTTGAATTAATTGTACAGCAAGTAGATTCACGTAACCGATAATGATTATCATTCACACAATGTTCACCATCTTCATCTTGTTGTTCAGGCAAAGTGCACATATCTCTTAAAAAGCTTGGTGTTTCAATGCATGGCATAACGCCACCAAATAATGTCGGTAGTTCTAGTGACGGAGGTGGATTAGGTGGGAACATATCATGTTCATCTTGTTGAGTTCGATGAGATGGACATAATGAAGTGACTGGTAGTGGAGAATGCTTAAAACATTTATCTGATATAGTATTATTGTTAGCAGATAATGGTGCGTTGAAATACGGTAAACGACCAAATTCTATCGTACAATACAGTAGATTAGCTAATAGCTGGCCAACTTGAGTTGGGTTCAACCAATCCACCGGTTCACGATCTATACTTAATAAGCGATCACCTGGCTAGACAAACAAAAGAAAAGATTAGTAAACATTTGGAAACTCCACTATGTGGAATAATATATTTTTGTGTCACGAAGTATCTATAAAATTGAGATTTTTTTCATCATCTCTTTGCTTCATTATTAACCTTAACATACTCAAAATGTCACTATTTCTATCAATATGAGTAGAACTAGAATTCCCAGTATTAAAATGATTAGCCCTTAAGATTTATAAAAACAAAACAGAAATCTAATTGATAATAACATTATTTGCTTGATTCATCCAACGGAAAATTCCACTAACGGAAACTTAATATTGTCTCAGACGATACCGAGACATATTGCTGAGATGGTGGAGAAGATTTGTAGCTCAGGTGGATAATTTTGATGGAGTTTTGTTCTCTGAACTGGATGGTATGGCTGTGGAGCTCTCATCGTCCTTCTGAACGACATCATCAGCACAAACTTCGGGTAGAAGTGAAGTGTTTGAATTTCTTCACATGTGGTTCACAGCTTGTCCTGTACACCTCGATGTTGATTGGTTCTTGTCGACCTTAAATCTGTCATTGTTTATTTCTTTGTTTTGGTTGTATCTCCCATTGGTTTGATTTTTGTTCCTATGTTTCTGCATGATTTTCCTAATTGGTTGATAAATTGGATTGATTTCGATGTGCTTGTTTATTGATGATTGACCTGAGTGCCAAGCTTCTAAAAATTCTCTGGTGTTTTTGGAATTGCCTCTATCCGAAATCTCCACATGTGTGTCCGCAGTTGTCCACGTGTATTGATATGAGTGAAGACATGTCATGGCTAATTGATGCTCATGCAGGCGAAGATGTAGAGGGCGTCCGCTTTGTCCGATGTAGAAGCTTGGCATTCAGGTCAATCAGCAATAAACAAGCACATCGAAATCAATCCAATTTATCAACCAATTAGGAAAATTATGCAGAAACATAGGAACAAAAATCAAACCAATGGGAGATACAACCAAAACAAAGAAATAAACAATGACAGATTTAAGGTCGACAAGAACCAATCAATATCGAGGTGTACAGGACAAGCTGTGAACCACATGTGAAGAAATTCAAACACTTCACTTCTACCCGAAGTTTGTGCTGATGATGTCGTTCAGAAGGACGATGAGAGCTCCACAGCCATACCATCCAGTTCAGAGAACAAAACTCCATCAAAAACATATTGCTGAGTTTCCTTGTGATGCTAACTCAGTCGTAATAAGTTGACTAGAATATTCACTTCTTGAAGTCCCACTTTTGCCAGTGAGTTCGGTTACGTATTTATTAAACTAAAAGTAATTACTGTTACTATGTAAACAATTCGCAGTCCAGTGACAGTTCAGAAGTGAATTTGTACTGTTAGTTGAACAGGAATGTAACGCCTATAAAGTATTACTATTATTAGGGCCAGGCTGTTAAACAACAACAGTTTGATACTTGGAATTATCCAACGGTTTCTTAATGAGACAATATCTGTTTGTTCAACAATGTATATCTCAAAAAATAACTATGAATAAAACTGTACAGTCTTATTAAACGACATTGTCAACCTGCTCAAACGTCTGTGGAAGATTTACTATAGTCAAATATATGATATTGAAGAAAGTGATTCATATCATTAAAATTATTTAAAACAGAGTATTTTTTTGAACCTTCTTAGTCCTAATGTACATTCTTAAAACAAAAGAGAAGCAAAAACTACTACTCACCATTATCATTCCTAATCGATCTGCTGGACTATCATGTTGTATACTATCCACGATTAGTCGAATGTGTGAGTCCCGTAATTCTTGTGAATTCGCTTGACGAATACGCAAACCAAATGCAGCTGAAGCTATTTCATCATTATTACTATCATCATCACCACTAATCTTCTGGTCGTTCTTTACGGTAATATAGTAGTCAGTTGATGATTTTAAATCGCGTAATTTATTTTCCTCAGTTTTTTGACAGACAGAGTCAACAAGAGCATCAGTATCATTGGAATAAGGTTTTTCCACCTGAGAACGATCATTACAAAAGCCGAATTGACGACGTTCAAGTACAACAACATAGACATTTAATCGATTTCGAGGATAGGCTATGAGATAAAATGCAGATATATGGAAAAACTCATATTTTCTGTTATGGGATCATCGTATACAGGATGCAAATACAAGGGTATTATGATGAGATTTTAAAAACGAGTGATAAACGCATTCACACATGCTGGCTCATATCTACCGTAACACAAACGTTTAAACATCAATGCAGAAATTCCAAACAAATACACACTAGCAAAACTATTTAATAATACATGTATACGCCTACGTGAATCAGTATATAGTTTAGAAATTACATTAAAGTACAAGTGATTAAAATAACAAAAGAAAAAGGGTTCCAGTGCAACCATATAGTAACACTTGTACATTATTGCATCACATATCAGTTGAAACTCTTATATAAGTTGTAACTATACTTGTGCTTACATAAGAGATCAGAAAAGTTAAAAACTTGAGAAGAAAAATTAAAATAAATCGTCCACAGTAAATTTATAAAATAACAAAGTTAACACGTGAAATGAGGGAGAACACTTTATGGAGAACAAAGGAGTGTTATTATTATTATTTAAACACACTAATATTGGTACAAGGGGGCACCAGATATGCGCCGCACAAATCTCATTTGATTTGTGTGAGGGCTGTGATACTGCCCAGGTGCCCAAACTGAAACAGGGAAATAGAATGTGTGTGTGTGTTGGTTGTTAAAAGCCGACGATACCCGGTATTCCCAGCCGGTCACCCATGCAAGTATTGACCGGACCCGACGTTGCTTAACTGCGGTGATCGGACAAGAACCGGTGCTTTCAACGTGGTATGGTCGCCGGCGCAGAAAAACAGTCAATTTCATTATTTGAACATTTTGTTACATAACTATTGTTTATGATTTAGATCATATGATTCAGTTGTAAAAAAATTTACACAGTTTTTATTATTTTCATCCCTCCTATTATGTTAACCATTCATTTATTCATTCACTTGCTTCTGTGAGGCATATGTCTATTTGTTTTTTGTAAAGATTATTTCACATCAAATAATTTACAAATATTTATATATGTCTAATTATATACAATGAAATGAGTGGCGACTGAATAAATAGGCAGGCAAACAAATAGACCAAAACTAACGGCCTACATATAGCGATAATGAATGACAATGAGGAACACATACAGAGAAATGAAATATTGAATTGGATGATATTAACGAGAACAACAACAATGCATTTCATAGAATAAAATATGCAAACAGATGCATTAGATAATATGGTGCAGAAAGAGTAAACAGAAAGGTCCAATCAAAGGAATAACGAAATGAAGCAAGATAAATATGAAGATTATATACAATACGTAATCGTTATCATCACAAACAACAACAATACCGAAGACAATAAAAATAATTTCGACATTGACGACCAACACAACAGCAGTACAAGAAAAAAAATAAATAAAAGAAGAGGCGGATAAAACAATTTTTGTTTGTCAGTAGTAAACAATTATAATAAAAAGCAAAAATTATTCAGACGTAGTGCACTTTGGTGTTTACTGGTAAATTCACAAGTTAGAAAAAGGCTAGAGAGTGTTGTCAGGTAATTGAGTTATTCACTGTTCAACTAACAGTGTCTTGAAGTGAGAAACTCATAATTAATGCGTGTGTGGTAATCCTCAGGCAATACGTTTTATAATCAATTGTAGAAGAAAAGAAGTATCCTTAAGTTATAATGTAAAGATACATTTTCGATGTAGGGCTTCTAGTGAGCCCGTCTAACTAATGTATTATTTATTGGCTTACTGTAATTTAGACATTTAATCTACTATGTGAATTTATGTGTGAGTTTGATTGAGCGCGTGTCTGCACATCAATCCTTAATCTATTCTCCCATTAGTTGTAACACGCAGAAAATCAATTTATCCACAATCAATTGACACTCAAAAATATACATGGATTTTTAACACTCACGCATACTCGTTTCCTTGTTTGCTTGCTTCCTGCACGCTTGTGGATTTTACCAATCTTTAACAATAAACTATCTCTATAACTGGTCTTCAGGCATTTGAATAATCTCGAGTAAACCCATTATTCTACTAGGAAATTTAGCCTGCATTAAAAAACTCAGTTAAACGGGATACTATTTACTTGAGTCAGATATAGAGGAATTAACCCTCTACAAGCTTTCTACAACCATAAGTCGTATTAATTTCACTCCTTTACTTTTGAACTTCATAGATTCATGTTTCTGTATCATCACTAACAAAATTACAAAAATATTTAAAACCATAAAGCAAAACGATATTGATCATTCATTCATGAAAGTGTTATAAAAAACTAGCCAACAATCCAGATAAATCGAGATTAAACAAAAACATACAATTGGTTGAAGATGTAAAGATTACACCTCTTAGCCTTTATATAATAATCCCTTCAATCACCAACTTTAAAAATAAAATGAATTTTAGAGAATGAATGATTACATAGTTTTCATTTCCATTCATAATTACTTATTAATCATCTACAAAGTTATATTAACATCATTTGAATATTTTGTATATGAGTGATCATTTAAATTCATTATTATTACATATTCAACCAGTTGATGAGTGAATTCGTCTTTCTTTTTATTATTTCAAAGTAAAAAATAAGTTTCATGAATAAATTTTCATCACAAAAACTTTATTATTGAGTCTTAACTATTATGATAAAATCAACATACTTAATCAACTTCATAATTTATTGGTCACCGATCATGTCCACCAACACAAGTACAAAAGGTGGAGGTTTGTTTAGTAAATAAGATCAAATTTATGAACAAAATAAAACACAAATGTTTTATAACAACATACCATGCATTGATGGCCCAGTTTTGTAACGTCCAATCAATAATTTCACATCGTTATGTGCATTCTGTATGCAAAAAAAAAGATTAAACACATAATCATGAATAAATATAATCATTGATTTATGTAATGACAAATAAATAAAGGCATAAATACAATATGTTTATCAAGATTTAAAATTTTAATTGGAGATCAAATCCGTGAATAAACTATCATTCACATATTATCTCATTAAAATTAATGTTATATATATATTCTATAGTGGATTAACTGTCACTAACTAAAAATATGCTATGGTAATATATCTGTTATTTGTAATTCTAATGGTCTTGGAAAGATTAATTGTCGAATATTCACTACAAATAAAGTGTACAAAAATGACAAATGCGGTGTATGTTAGATAGCCTATATATATAGTAGTTACCTAAATCATAGATCATTAGACCTATCCATTTAGACCAAAAGGACTTCTATTATAAAGTAAAACAATATGATATGTTATTAACATATCGAATGTCTTTTCCACTCAATTTAAAATAATAGAGTCAATAAGTTAAAGTAGTTTCCTCCACTGACTGATATCAAGTCAAGGACAACTAAAACCAGGAAGTAATGGATGATTATTTTGACCTGGTATGGGAATAGTAGCAGTGGGAACACATAGCTCCGATTGGGATTTAATCTAGAACGTTTTCGTGGTGAGGAGTTGCTTTTCGATCACACTGAATCGGAATGTAAAAGTCTATAGTTCCAACTTCGGTCAACGCATAATGACCATGTGATGTCACCGACAGAGGCTTTCCTGTTCCTAACAGGGTAAAACTCCACCTGCCATGACTTTAAATAAATTTCAAAGGGTTTTTTTTAGCAGTCAGTCAGCTAATTTGACCAAGTGAATGCAATCGACAAGTATGAATGAAAGTTGGATATTTACGAAATAAAAGCAAGAAAGCTGTCTCTGATTCGAAATCTCTCATATTTTGAAAAAAAGGTAAAAAGAGAGTCTTCAATAAATGAATTCATCTATTATTGAGCTGTTGAGAAACCCGAACTTTCAAGCTAAACTGCATGAACTGTCTTTCTTAATATGACTGCTAAAACAGTCAAACGACTACTAATACTGACCTCTTTCACAGAGGTTTCGATGACATCAAGGTCATTTGTGACCAAACAACCATTGGAAACAAAACAGAAACTCTAAGTCACTCCTTATTTGTTTCGGTTCCAAAAGTTGTGGGGCTATAGGAATCAAGAAAGTGGATAAGTATTTACTTTACTAACCATACTAATTGGATTGATTGTGTAAGTGTTTGATGATGCCGAATTTTGATATTACTAAAAACTGGTGAAAGAACAGTTCAATGCATTAACTTTGTAATGTTTTTTTACCCCATTTAAAGGCAATTATTCTTTTAAAAATTAACTATATGAAGTCCAAAATCAACTTCAATATTAATGCCCTAGTACGGCCGAGAATAGGGAGGGGCCACCCTTCTCTCGAAACGCTCTCACATGGCCACGCGTATACAGCCTCTGCCAGGGAAGTCCTACTCACTGCCTTCTCGTGGCGGGGGTGTTGTTTAAGAAACTGAGAGAACGAAAAGCGAATGTCCGACGCTTTTGCCGGGTCGGTTTACACGGATATTCCATCTAGGGGAGTTGGGTAACCTTGATTCCAAACCAATGGTGTACATGGCCTCCAGCATCGTGAAGGAACAAATGGCGTATGAACCAACCGTTGGTCACCGGCTACCATGGGACTGCATCTCCTCACGATGCTCCACTGCCTTGTGGGTTAGACTTTAAGGTCGAAGGCTCGGGGTGTGGCCCCCTGAGAAGACCACCTGCTTCGGTTTGGGCACCCGGGCCCTCGCGCATACATATGAAATAACATTTTTTTGCTCACGATGATTTTCTTGTTAACACTAAAAGTCAGACAATTTACATTATTATTGTTATTATTATTATTTACCACGCTTACTCACTCTCTTTAATTCTTAATCTTGTGTATCCTTACTTTCCAACGTATGCAGCAGCTCGCTCACGGTCGAAACTCTGTTTCATCTAAACGATCTCCAGTTACTGTCTGGTCGAACGTGAATGCTTCTATTGAATACGAATACTGAACCAGTTTTTCTGAAACCACGTACGCCGTTCAAACTGGCCTCCTTCAACATTCGCACACTAATGTAGATCGGATAACAGATAGGGCTGGCTATTTCTTTGGAAAGTCTTAATATTGACGTTTGTTGTCTATCCGAGACTTGTATTCAAGACTCTAGTGAAGTACTACAAATCCGCTCTCTATCGATTCGAAAAGCTTTTTTCACGTACGTTTATCTAGGAACCCTGTCACATCTTCGTCTCGTCTTGCTGGCGTTGGTGTAGCACTAAGCGCTAGAGCTGAGGCAGCACTAATCCATTGGATCCTCATTAACAGTCGGTTATGTGTTGTTAGATAAGAAAGCTCCATCAAAGTGAGAAGAAATCGGCGTGAGAAACGGTGTCTTTTCGTCATCTCCGCCTATGCCCCGACAGATTGCAGCCCGGATGCAACCAAGGATGAATTCTAACACCAGTTAAATGTTCTTCTCCAGAAAGCGCGTTCGACAGATATTGTAGTACTAGCCGGAGACTTGAATGCACAGGTCGGGCGTCTAGGCACATAAGGGAGTCTTTTGGATGGCTGATGAGGACTTGTTGGTTGCAGGACAGATAACGGGGACTGTTTGCTGCAACTGTGCACAGACCACAACCTGTTTCTGGCTAGCACTAACTTCCGGCACAATCATCGCCGATGTGCCACCTGGTGCCCTCCCTCTGCATCTCAAGCCTGAACTCAGATTGATCACATCGCGATCAGCTACCGCTGGCGTGGTTGTGTACAAGACTGCCGCTCCTTTTGGATTACCTATCTGGAGTCTGATCATGCCCTGGTCTGCGCCAATCTTACCTTACTTTTCAGTGGCCAACGAATTGACCGTCATCAAAATATTGATGTTCGTAAACTGGTTGCAACTGTCGACGGCTTGGACGATGGGCGGAATTCTTTGAAGGGCAGTTCAACTAGCCTGTTGCTCCGGCAGCATCGACCAGATGGTCCTGCCCTCCATCGCCGGTGACGACTGATCCACCAAATGAGGCAGAAGTCCCCAAGGAACTCTAACTATTGAAACGCTACAAATCACCGGGCCCAGATGACTTATCTCCGGCTCTTTTTAAAGATGGTAGTGAATTTCTGACTAAGGAATTGACTGTGTTGTTTGCAAAGGTCTGGGAGCTAGAGAGCGTTCCGAAGTCATGGAATGAGACGATAGTTGTCCCTATCCTTAAAAAGGGTTCACGTCGTTCCTGTAACAACTATCGGAGGATAAGTCTACTTCCGATTGCGTCCAAACTATTGGCTTCTGCCATTCTTCGTAGGTTGTTTAAAACCCGAGAACGATTGACTCGCGAGGAGCAGACTGGTTTTCGTTCTGGTCGAGGATGCATTGATCACATCTTCACCCTCCGCCAAATGTTAGAACACCGTCATACTTATCACAGGCCAACAATCGTAGTGTTTCTTGATATCAGATCCGCCTTCGATTCGGACAGGACTGTTCTCTGGGATTGTCTATTGAAGAAAGGTGTGCCTGAGAAGTTCATTAACATCTTAAAGGCCCTGTATACAAACATCTCAGGCAGAGTGAGGGCATACAACCACCTCTCTCTCTTGTTCCATTCGAGCAGTGGGGTTAGGCAGGGTTGCCCAATCTCACCATTACTCTTCAACTTTGCCATCGACGACATCCTGGAAACAGCTCTGATGGATGTAAGTAATGGCGTGAATCTGCTGCCTGGAGAACGACTTCTCGACCTTGAGTATGCGAACGATATTGTCTTACTGTGCGATAATGCCCAAGACATGCAATCTGCACTTAATCAGTTGGCAATCAGTATCCGCAGGTGCGGTATGCGCTTTGCACCCTCCAAGTGCAAAGTACTCCTACAAGACTGGCAGGAATCTAATTCTGTACTCACCCTAGATGGTGAGCAGATTGAAGTAGTTGAGAAGTTCGTGTATCTAGGTAGCTACATAAGTGCTGGTGGGGGCGTGAGTGATGAGATTGATGCACGTATAATGAAAGCCAGAGCGGCTTATGCCAATCTGGGCCATCTTTGGCGCCTTCGTGATGTTAGTCTGGCTGTAAAAGGTCGGATCTACAACGCGTCGGTGAGAGCAGTTTTGCTCTATGCTTGTGAAACCTGGCCTCTCCGAGTTGAGGATGTTAGACGTCTCTCTGTGTTCGATCATCGTTGTCTCCGAAAGGATTGCTGACATTCAGTGGCAACACCATGTTAGTAATGCAGAGGTTCGGCATCGTGTGTTCGGGCGCAGAGACGATAATTCAATTGGTGTCACCATTTTGAAACACCGACTTCGGTGACTTGGACATGTTCTACGAATGTCGTCCCAGAGAATTCCACGTCGTGCATTATTTGCCAACGCTGGGACTGGTTGGGAAAAGCGGAAATATGGCTCAGAATAGAAGCCAATGGCGATCCTGCTGTAACCTTCTTTTACTTTCTGCATAAAGAGTGGTTATAACCTCCTTAATTGAGAGAGTTCTTTTGGTTGTACATTTCAGTTTCCCTCACCATTACTTTTTTTATTACGCATCTTACCGCTTTCTCTTCCCATTTTCATTGTTTCGTGTGGCGCATATATATCTGGTGCCCCCTTGCACCAATATTTATGTGTTTAAATAAATAAAATTAGTGCCCCCATATTATCACACACCCGCGTACAAACAAGCACTTATGAGTAAATGAAGTTCAGCCTTTTGAAGTAATCGACACATTGTCAAAACACCCACAGACATTAAATCTATGACAAGAAATTTAAACATTTTCTATAATAAGTAGTATGCTTGTAACTAAATTTATATTGTTGTACAACTATATAACCTACAATCTCGAACCCACATTCACTGAAAAAGCAACACTAACTAACCTTTAATAAATTGACTACTTCATCTGATTTAGCCAAACGCATATCCCAACCATTAATTTCTAAAATTATATCACCAACTTCTAAAAGATTTGAACGAGCAGCTGGACTATTCTCTATCTGCTTACAGAAAAGGAGCAAACAAACCATAGAACAGAGAAAAGTGTGAAATATCATGGTCATATTTCGATGAAAAATGGCATGAAATGCATGAAATTCAAAAAGAATCACAAAATGACCCAAATCACTCTGTTGACCAGTAAAATTAAACGTTGTAAAATAAAGAATTGAAGCAATCGAAATATTCTATGGATCATTATGAACATAAGGTAGGTGAAAAATCGAATGGTGAGGAATTATTTCAGTAAAGGTAATAAAAAAAGTCCTACACTCCATGCATATTCAAAGGGAGGATGTGTTCTTAACTTCAAATGATTGTTATTTTATATTGAATAAAGTTTGAACTAATGATGATTATTGGAACACTATTTCGCAAGAAACTATCAATCATAAATAAATGAGGTCGACCATAAAACCATGGTCAGCTTTGATCTACAGTAAGCCAACTAACTCCTACAAGACGCAACTATTTGAGCACTATGAGATTTTAAGAACGTTTTGTTTTAGAAAATATCGGAAAAATAGCAGAAGAAATCCATTATTCTACTGAATACAGAAGGAAATCCAGGGAAAACGTTCTCTTCAATGATTTGTACAATCGTATTTATGGTGGTTCAATCAATATGTAAGTCTAAAGTAGAATAGAAAGAGATCACAATATAAAGACCTCACAGATTTTAAGTATCAAAAGGTTGCGTGATAATCTTGAGGTTAAAGAAAAGTAGGAAAATGGAAGTAATTTAAGGATCAGACATTTAGGTAATAATCGTCCACATGACAGATATGCGGAAAAGACAAAAAATATATAGGTAATAATAACAATTGAATAATAAGTGTGGTATATATATATATATATATATATATATATATATATACTTACAATGCCGCCAATAGCCGTGCCGGTTGAATAATGAGGTCGACCAATCAATGACAGACCAAAACTTTGTCCGGGCATATCACGTTTCAAGTGAACACTATGACACTCGAATACACCTTGATTTATATATTGTGGTTCAGGATCTCTGTACACAACCAATTGGATACAGTCATCAGCTGTTCGTATAATCTGGTAATTGAAGTAAATATAGATGAAAAGTTGAACAGAACAAGAATTGAAGACTAAATTTTACGAAGACAATGTGTGGAATTCCTAGCGGGAATAACGGGTAAAAAGAAGTCATAAGAACAAAAAAAAACATAAAAAACACACGTGATATCTACCTTTGTAGCATCTTTCTGAGTAGCTTCACGAAGATCGATTCCATTGACAGCTAATAAACGGTCACCAACTTGAAGCCGACCATCACGTGCAGCAGCTCCACCAGAGTGTACTTCATGGACCAAAATATTACTCTTTAAAGAAACAGATAAAAAGGAGTTACAGAAAAAAGCGCAGTGATTCACTGGTAGTCAATCTAATATGTTTAGATGAATTATGTATGTAAAAAACTATCTTTCGATAGGAAGCTTATTAGGATTGTTCAGTATGCAGTCCATATTACGGAGATATCATCACGGCGAGGCCTAGTAATCCCGCATTCGATCTTAATCTGAGTTGTGCGCAAAAACTCATAACGAGCTATATGCTTCAATGTTCATCTAAGTAAAATCAGTCAGTGATGTAAACTACAAATTTAGCTTAAATCTCACATGATGTGAAATTGTAGCACAGTCAATATGTAGTAGTAAGGAGTAGAAAAAGTGTAATTTTCTTCATATAATCAAACATGATGTCATATTACTAATCTATTTTCAGTTGCTTCATTACACAATCATCTAATATTTGTTAACTTCATGGGCTCTAATCACTATCTCAATGTTCTGGAACTTTCCCTCCTAAACTTTAATTATCCGAAACAAAATTTTCATGACCCTATTAACTCTATTGAAATCTTCGCTACATCATTATACACATATATTCATCTGTAATCACCCTCGTATTTATAAGTATGCCAATATCTATAATAACTTCGATTTTAAAATATTCCAGGTTGTAAAGAGCTGATGAGAACCTAACGAAATAAAATGAATTCATATTATTCTGCACTAATCTTCATTCTTGCTCTCTTTAAGAAAATAAAGGGAACTATGTGCATGAAACAGGAGTGGAGTGGATTTGACATCTATAAACATTGGTGGATAAACTTATTAGAAAAATTCTAGTCTGTTAAAAACGTATTAATAATAGGCCCTTTTTTTCGTAAAATAGCACAATATAAAGAAAAATAAACACCTGACATTTTTTGCACTGCCACTTAAGTTTTGTATGATAACACGTTGAATAGTTTAGTATAAGTAGTAATGATGAAACTAACTAGTCTCAAGAGATACTTATTATACTTCCACCGGAATAAACTCTTACCATATATTTTATTAGCCAGAATGAAAATCTCAATTTATTGTCTTTGCATACATACTATATTTAGCAATGAAATTCTAACTTATAAATTTAAATTTACCTTGATAGAATTAGGAGCAACCACAAAAATTGGGAAAAAGGTGACCAACTTATATTTCAGACAGATTATTGAGTACATTGGTTACTAAAATGAAAGAAATCTATGGAGTGATCAATAATTTGAAAAATTTGGGCAAAGAGGAATGTGATAAAATGAAGAAAATAGAACCTGTAATTGTTGTATAACATAAAAAAATAAACAAGAAGTTATTTAAGACAATGAAGTTAAGAATGAATAAAATGTAATAAAATAATTAGCGTTTGTTTGTAAAATAAGAAACATCTGGGATAAACACAGCTTCTGAGTCAAAGAGGAAAGCTTTTTTAATAGAGATGAAAGATGGAGAGATAATGGAACCCTGACGCCTTTTATGAAACTTATTATCGGCTAAATTTTATGATGAGAAGTTTGACTACTCTAAATACAATGTATTTTGAAACTCGGTTAGCATCGGGAATATAGGATGGTTATTAACAGTATGGTTAAATTTATGTACTGGTAAAACAGATTATAACTATGGTAAGTTGAATGTACCATCATTTATATTTAACCAAATAGTGCATACCAAAACTGTGTCACTTCCACCGACAATGGAGAATCCAAGACCTCCGTCAGTCTTGTACAGAGTAACTGTAGCAGGAATCCCAGGTATAATGGGTAATTTATGTTTTATATCATTGTCTGGATTATCCACTGTTGTAGTTACATGTCCAATTTGTTGAATTTGTTGTGAGTCACTGTGATAAGGTATTTGTCTACCGATGGTTAGACGTACAGATTTTCTTGATTTTTGCAACAATTCCAGTGTACTTTCATAATCACATTGAAGTTGGCCATCAATAGCTAGTATACGATCATGAGGTCTAAGAACTCCTTGCTGTAAAAGAAATAATCAATGAAGAAGGTATTTAACGACATACAGGAAACGTTTATAAGCATTACATTGAAAAAGTAAAACATACCCATAAGCAATTAGATAAAAACATGAAAACAGCACGTAAGGTGCTGGACTAAGCCGTGTCTCTAGAAAGTAAAGGTTCTGTAGGGGGTGCTAGATCCACAGAAATCACTTGGCAAACGTCTTATTTTTGCAATTTCATTTTGGAAATTTGAATTTCTCGTTTTCGCGACAGAAGCGCCCACTTTTATCTTCAGATTGTATTCCCAACTGGAAAGGACCCCAAATGTCATCGGTTTGTTCCCTTTTTCAGTACACTTTTTGAGACGTTTCCCGTGAACATTTTTATGCTGTATATATACACTTGAGTTGTGTGCTTGTGGAATACATCTTTCCTTCATCTGAACTGGGTCTTCTCCCTCTAGTTAGCAGGACGAACACATCGGGATAGTTTAGTTACCACATATATTATTGCTCATATATTGAAAAACTGCTCTCCCTCTATGTTAGTGAAAAAGGTAACAAGCTGAACCAATGAACGTTTATTGCAGATTCCAACGCTTTTTATGATCATCTAATTGCACAAAATTTAAAAAATTAGATTAACTTTATCATAGTTGAAAGCGTGAGTCAATTGAAGCTAGACCACCTAGGAAAACCTGGAAGCACTGGACGGCTGTTTCGTCCTATTGTGAGATTAACACACTACAGAACATCATTCGCACTTTCATTTCCTAGAGATTTTAAAAAACGTAGCTAAATAACGGAAGAATTTTATGTTTGTGTATAACTCCAATAGCTAGTTAAACCTAGAATAATTACAGTCTTAAAATTCCAATTCATCAAAGCATACCAATGAATGAATAATTACCATTTTCCATAAAACATCATGTTATAAATAAACAACTGAAAACAGTCAACTGTCAGTATTGACAGTAGTGGCAAGATAATGTGTAAAAAAATTGTACTTGCATATATAAAAGACTCAAAATCCGCGGTCTAATAGATAGCTATTGTACAGAATTTGACCTCATATTAGGTAAAAAGAACGTCTATAAAGGATCTAGACAAGTTCACCAACTGCATTGTTTCTGTATACAGAATATCGTTCCATTTATTTGAGACGTAGTTAGAAGTACAAATACCAGTGTCCTCGTAAGTTTTTGACTCTACCAAAAACAGTAGACTTTTACAGTCATCATATTTTGTTATTCCTGATAGAGATGTCAATAAGGTTATCCAGCCCCCCCCCTGTCACTACTACTTAGAAGTAATTAGTACAAAGGTAATGAAAATCTAATTCAGAAGCACCAAAATACATAATCTGAGATCCACTTACTTGTGATGCTGGGCTGTTTGGACGGATTTCGCTAACGAATACACCAGGTTCATTGTTTGGACTCAAATTAACGATGAAAATACCAAAACCGTCTGAACCCTATGAACAAAAAGAAAGTCGAAATTAATTAACAGTTGAGTATTGAAAAGGACTTGACTTAAAAGAAGGAATACTCATTTAACGCATCTGGTTACTCAGAATTCGGTGAGTACACTCCCAGAGATAATCTACAACTATTCAATATTTAAATACACAGATATATTGTGCTAAGATTAATCAATTTGGATTATTCTCAATGATCACGTGGAGAAAAATACAATTCGCTTCGATTTCAATAGTACAGTGTGCGTAAACAGACCAATGGAATGCGAGCGGTGTGTAATAAGATATTTATTACTTATAAGTAACATATCGGACAGAAAAAATGATAAACTTATTCGCGTGATACGGATAATACATTAAGAAGAAGCCTTTTCATTCAGTAGACATTATAAAATTTACGCGGTCAATACTTCACATAGTTTTCTTGAAAAAAAAAATTAATTCGCTTCAAATGATGTGAGTGGTAGCTTTACCACTCCATTACTACAACAATAACATTTTCTAAAAGTCATGCTTAGCGAGTCTATTTTCGATAACACGGGGTAAGAAAGGCCAGATCACGTTTTTTTCCATGGTATTATTTTTTTTGGCATGGTATCAGTTTCGTTATTTCAAGTAACATTTATTTAGATGTGTACTTTGAGTATTTTTGTAGTAACATCTGTGTATTTTCCATACGCAATATTTCTTAACTAATCATTAAGATGCATAAAATTCCATACATAAATGAGTGAATTTTAAGTTAACAGCGACTTGTTAGGAGAGCCAATAAGACTTTTATTGTCACTAGTTAGCGTAGGAGAAATTGCAGTGGTTCCCAGATTCAATTATTAACAGCAGGACCTCGGTCATTACAGTTATACTGGTTAATATAGTACCATTCGTATTTTATGTAACACTATTTGATCTAAAGAAAATGAACAAACGCATTTTATAGTTGGATAAATCCATTAGTCAAATTAACAAGGAAACCGAATGAGAACAAAAATAAAATGGCAAAGTTTATTGTTTATGATATGTGTAGAACAGCGATAGATAAACAACCGATGTTTTTTAGTAGTTAAGTGCAAGTTCATGAACAGGACGCAAGAACATACTGAATAGTTATTTGAAAACAAAAAAAAATGAACTGGGACCCAGACGGGTTTTGAAAGTATCAAGGTTTGTTTCAATACTGATTTTGAGAGAAAGCATCGACGCAGTTAAAGGGTATAGAGGACTTTTAATTCTACAGTAATTAAGCATGTTACTCGAAAAGTGTTACTTTTCACAACGAGAATTCTACATTTGTTTAGGAGATCCAAAATATTCCTCGGAATTGCTCAGAGGGGCCCTAAAAACGTTGGGAAACATTTTATCCGTTCAGCATTGAATAGAAGTTTCTCAGAAACATCTAGAAAGTGAAGTTACGTGTCACACTTTTAATTGGATGACTAGATATACTGCTAATATGTTTAGTAAGGTTCCAGAAGCCCGAAACCACCCGAAATGTTATAAATACCCCCAGTTTTCTGTGCATGAACGAACCTTGGGGTAAAGCGTTCTTTCCATATTCCGCGCATTTCTTTTGTGTACAAGTTGTCGTGTAGATGTAGCCTGAGGTTATAAGAAGAGCTTAGGAAACCGGTTCAAGCATTCAGTCAGATTTATCAATATTGTACTAAACATATAACATAGAATGAATCCATTATCAATAACAATATTTACTATCATATAAAGCAATATTCGCGAGAATCCAGAATAAATATGATGAAAACAGATTGCAAATCACAACCAACCATGTGCTGGAAATGCTCCACTATAGGTTGTACGCTTGGACCATCACATCTATTTGCTTCAATCACACGGAGCTAGTTGATTTATCAAAATAATATCAAGAGTGAAAATGAGATCAACGCTTAAACCATATGTTCTTAGTCCTATTTGTACATCCATGCATTACACTTAATGGGACTACGATGAACAGGATTATTCTGAACAAAATAGGTTTAATAAAGAGATAAATACCTACTACTATATCTATTTTCTTAACAGTGCATATGTGGTTGTTACTACATTAATTCAAATGAAAAGCGATGTGGTTCTGTGGTAAGGATAATCAACCTTCAACTATTAAGTCAGTATCAATGCCAAGGTTGGACTTGATAGTTTCAAATAAATTGAGCATTGGGTAGACAGTTAATAATACATATATTTTTCGTTGTATCCCAATGAGTAGAAAAATCATATTTCTGACGTTTCGTGACTTAATGTAAGCCATTCATTCAGAGTAAATAAATAGCCGAATTAAATTAACACAAGTTTAAATAGTCACTAAACGTCAGAAATATACTTTTTCTACTCATTGGGATATAACAAAAAATATTTCTGTTATTTTCAACTTTAAGGCACTCAACCCATTTCAGTTTGGGTAAATGGGTAGTTCTAGTAGCTTCATTTAACACGTACAAAAGGTATCAAGTGGTGCACAACAATGACGGAATACGATAAGAATAAAACAGCTATTTGGTACTGTGTGATTTTTAATGCTTTACCAGTTGATATCAGTTTATGATCAAAGCCATCAACCACAAACCTTTGGAAATATTAAAACTTCATGAGTTGTATCAGATACAAAAATTATAGTACATAATCTTTTACGGGAATATTATAAATTATGTCTTGCTAAGGAATATCTCTAATGTGCTAGCATCTCTACACTACAATAAACCAAATAAAAACGAAACAGTGTGTGTGAAACAATCTTGGTCAAAAAATTATTGGGACAACATGAGATAATTATCAAAACAACTATATTTCTTTCGTTTTCGATGAACACAACAACAAGATCTGTAGATGCTTTTCATCACAAAAAAAATCTATTCTTCCTACTTACTCTCTCCAAGATAATGTCGAATAATTGAAATTTCCAAAAATCTTCATTTAATTCAACCATGATCTCTTTTAGAAATGTATGTGGGATCGACTTTGAGCCAGTTGGTAATTGATTAAGTGCTGATGACGAAAACGCTTTTGAACAGGTACTCTGGACAAAACATACGTTTAACATAAACAAACAGTACTAAAATAGACTAGAAACAATAAGTATGGAAATGCTTAAAATATGAGACATTTCTTATGAAAATTAGCGAGAATTTCATGCTTCATCCAATCAATTATATTAGTTGAAAAATGTATGTATTCACAATAGTCACGTGAATTCCAGTTCAGGTAAGAATGATGTACAACGTGTACTTGTATACATAACACTTTCACTACACACAATTCTTCATTTTTAGAAAACCTATTCTTTCTGGTCTGGGTTTATTCAGTAGTATCTAATCAAAACCTTATGTAAATTATTACATTTGTATGTCAATTCATAAAGTAAAAATGTTTTTGATCTATTTGACAAATTCTACTTTTGTTTCTAAGTCAAGACCTCAATACGACACTTTTAATGAAATAAGAGGATCTAATGATGACTCCACTAGCTACTGGAATAAACGTTTTATATTGAGAATCATGATTAATTAGTTATACGGGTATTAGTACGTACAAACACGAAAAAATCCTAATTAATTATCAATGTCAATTGCCTGAATAATAATAAACGTCTCAATTCATTCGATAAAAAGTGTATCGCAATCTGATATCACATTATAATACGTTGATCAATTAATATGGCATGCAAATTGAAAAAAAGGTCGATAATTGGTGCAGATATTTTGACTTGGTATTCGGGTAGTAAGAGGATCACTTCATGTTGAAAAACATACCGAATCAACCATGTTGGGAGTGAATCGGTTACCTATCACTGGCAATGGATAAAAACACTATGCTAGACTGATGTTGGGAACAGCCGAATGAGACCCAGTATCTTAGGTTAAATGTGTCAGATGCATCACAAGATGTGAAAATTATTACGTAAATTAAATGTGGTTGAGAGTGCCTATTGACAGTTTCAAATTAGGACAAAACAGTTGATTAATGCTTTAAAATTTCTGAGTTGATGGTAGTCTATAACGGAAAATATCGTCGAATATACTACTAAACTTTATTCCCCCCCAATATTTGGAATAACTCTGAATGACGGGAATGTGTTTTAACAGTGTAATTTATCAACCAATTAAAAAATAAACACATTCATCAGTTCAATTAAGTAACTGAAACACCCAAGGAATATGAGAAAATAAAATTGAGAGGCTTAAATGAAAAATTATATTCAACCAATGAAGAGAACTAATGCACAAACTCAAATTTTTGTTGATCTTAAAAATCGAAGTCATGATGTTCCAATCTGAACAAAAGACTAAAGTAAAATCGACAGTCTAATTGGGCGTGCAAACCATGGTACAGATACTGTCCTATTCGAAACTCACTAAATTTTTGTACTTACATATTGATATTAGTGTTTTTACTGAAACCTGAACCTAGTACACATTGCATCTAACACCAGAGTTATTCACTGAACTCCAGATTACAATAGCAACCAGTATATCCAACTCATAGAATATCTATTAAACATAAAGACTTTTATATTTGCATTTTTTTAATAGTTTGGGAGACAATGAGAATGTAGTTCAAAAAAGAACACATCAGTATTTTAGAATATCAAGCAAATAAACTTATACAAGTGAGAATGTTTCTTCGAAATCTATCAGTCAAAATGCAGTAGCTGATGCAAATTGGGAAAAAATATTGCAGTGAAATTAACTTACACTAGTCAAATTATTTACACTTAACGGTGAATCATTGCACTCCGGTGAAAATGACATTAATGACAAATTTTTTGGATTTCGTCTTATGATTAGTGTAATGAAAGATTTGATAACTGATTGACCTGAATCGCCTACTTTTCCATCGTCATCATTATCAATAAAAGAATTATTACTTGGGTTATTGATTGCATACTTTTTTGACATTAATTCTTTAATTTTTGAATGGATAATCTGTTGAACGGAAAAATGATCTAATCCACAGACGTTGATGTCTTCAACCTAGACATCGGATATAGATGCATATAAACGAAGAGTATAAAGCCAATGAAAACGAAAGAACAAAGTGATATTTAAAATCTGTATGATACAAAAGAGATACTAAACCAATTATAAGAACGCATATGAGAGTGTAGATAGGATAATCTTCTGGAGCCTATTTCGACACTATGGTGTACCTTAGAAAATAATCACCATCGCACGGAAGTAACTGCGAACGTCTTCTACATTCTATTCAAGAAATTTAGGAGGATGAACGAGTGCTGACAAACTGAAAAGTAGGATACCTCATCAAGGTACAAAAGAAAGGAGACTCAGTAAGCGTGAGAACTATAGAGGCACCAATCCTCAATCCAAACATATTCGCATTGCTCTTAGGTTGGTCAGGAAACTGCCAGGTCGGATGCCAGGAAGTAGTACAAGAACACGAGTGGATACAATCGAATGTATTTGAGCACAAAATTAGAGACTACCTCACTACAAACTGACAACCATACAGTGAACAGTTAATTTGCAAACTATCAATCAATTGTCTCAATCTTAACTGTTCCTTCTGCAAATATCAGTTCATAGTCTCCGATTATTATTGCACATGCATTTTCATACCAAGAACGTTTCGTTTCCGTTCTTTCGTTATCGATCTACTGAAATACATTCAATGTCCGACCATCATTATATACTACTTATGTGGATATAAGTAACCTACACCATACTGGTACTAGATAGTCTCACTAATAGCTAGATTTTTTACACCCGTTTCCCTGATAAACCTGAAGGGTTGTTCACTGCTATCTCTGCTTTCACTACCCATCACTGCCCAGGAACATCATCATGTCCGCAGCCAAACGAGAAGAGAAGCAGATGAAAGTTGTAATAACATAAATTGCAGAGAAAAGTTAAATGTAACAAACACAATTAAAAAACGAATTGTAAGGAATTGTCTGAAATAACACAAGCGATAGGGAATGTATGTAATTGTACCACAGAGAAAAGTGTACTTAATATGCCTTTTGCATACGAAAAAGCTTCTATTACTTATAACATAGACTAGTGGCTATATTGCAATATAATCTATAGAAATTGATTAGCACTATAAACTTCACATTCACGATAAGTCACCATTCACTGATAAATTAGTTGTGAATACATTCCAATTATAGGTCGGAAGTCGAATAGCTAGGTCTCTGATTGTGAGGTTGGACGACATGAGATTGAATCTGCCAGGAGGCGCCAGTCCATTCAAGATTACAGGCATGATTAACGGCAACACATTTCGCAGAGTCAACATTTAACTGTTTATATATATATATATATATATATATATATATATATATATATATATATATATAATTAGGGTTTCGTTTTGTATATGGCAAAAAAAATAACTAAAAATATCCACTAAATTAGCTTGAGCTTTGTCATATGGCAATGAAGACAAAATGGGAATGTCTATAATTTGTTATCCATTATAACTAACCTGCACTATTTCATCTCCATACTCAAGACCACCACTAGAATGCCATGATATGGAATCAGTTTGACAGCTTGCAACAAATGTAGCCATACTCTCGAGATTAGAACAACTTACAAGACGCAAACCCAAATTTCCTGTTTCTTCGTTAACATTATGGGTGTAATTTGATGAGGAATTAATTAGTAATGGTAGACGAATGACAAGTACTTCATCTTGACTATCACGTGTGTACAATTTCACGGGATTAGAGAAGTTTACTAAAATATATTGTGTAATGAACAAGATAGAACGAATTCAAAAACAAAAAACTAAGATAGAGGTTACAACTAAACAAAAATATTACAGAAAACGGTTAATTGTAGAATCGGCTTCGAATATTCAACGGATATAATTAACACAAATTCAATGCAAACCAGGAGGTAGAAAAAATTACAACAGATAAATATCGGAAGAAGTTGAACAATTTGTAAAAACTAAAGAGTCGTTTACGCATTTAAAAATATCCCTCGATGATATTTATTTTTTTGCTTAACAATATTTTGGATAAGAAATTGTGTTAACTTAATATTTTTTTAAAAAAATGACCAAGTTTTGCTATTCTTTTTTTAGGTTTCATAATACCTGTGTGATTTGAATCTTTTATTTGTTTGTCCGAGCAATCTTAGCTCTTTAAATTAGTACAGATTGGTCAATGCGGAATCTGTAAAAAAAATGCCAGCCCATCAGCTTTAAAATCTGACAATAAAACAAATGAGTAAAATCAAAATACTTTTGACGAATGCTGCAGCTATCTGTTGCACGATAGTTTCCTTAGAAGTATGGTTCAGTGATATTGGGTTATACAATAGGGAGTTGATAAGTTTCCACAACTGGTCACTTCACTAACTTGGAAACACACATTTCCTCGAAATTGTTAGCAGCCGAAAAATCCTAAACCGGATGTTAAAAAATGGCCACCGAGAACCCAGCTCCCGTCAGATATGTATATGTCGATGAAATATAAGGTGTGTGCGCACGGAGGATCCTGACTCTACATAACTGCATGAATAAGAAGATAATTATCTAATGAATTGGTGAGAAATATTTGATATATATATATATATATATATATACATTTCTGTTTTACTAGATGGTAAAAAATTAAATTCGAAAACCAACGATTAAAATGAATTTCTATACCTACATTCATTTACATTCGAATCATTAACTACCGTCGGTTTTAAATAGCCAATCGCCTCTTGTTGTTTAGATGTCGTGGACAATCGTCTAGGAGGTAATAGGTGTTGACAAAATGATGAAGAACTAGAACTACAAACACCCCCACTAGACCAGCCATTTCGTAGTTTTGAATTTTTATCGGAATTGTCATACGATGAAAACATAACATCAGTACCGACAACGTTATCCTCATCTTTTAAAATAGGCGATGAAAGTTGAGATAATGGACATAGATTAATTTTCCTATAGGTATTACGCTGCGAATCGGAAGAATTATTCGGATCTGGTGACGGCACTGATAGAGATAAAATATCCACCACATCACGAGACTCCATATCAGTCTATGATGAGAAAGACAGAAATTGGAAGAAACGATAACAATAGTAAAATTCATGATTACTAACAGCACTAACAATTAGAGCTAATCTAGCTACTCTTCTTAGACATAATTGATGTGAAAAAATATGATATGGTGTGTTGCGTTTCAAAGCTGTTACATTTTGTATATAATAAAATTTCGGCGTCAGGCGGTGGTTCAGTGATTAAGGCATATGACTTTGAACCATTAAGTAGTAGGTTCGGTTTGAGCACCTGGATAGCATCATTGTCCTTACACTTTTAGTGTGACTCCAACCCAAGTAGATAAATCTGTACCTGTAAAATCAGTTAAAGATTCGATTGTCAATATGCAATGGTTGCTCCAGAACTAGAATAAATCAATCATACTTGGATTGATAAGTTTTATTTATATATTTGAATGAATAGGCATCGATACAAGTTAAAAATACAAGGCAGTGTTTTGGTATGATGTATAAAACAAAAACGAAATAAATACCTATCCAGATTTTGTAATCTCAACATAAATCAGGCTTAAAAGAATGCAGATGAACTGTAAGTACAAGTATTACTTGTTAAAAGTAATCCGTATTTTGCCAAACAATTTTCTAAGAGCTGACAAAAAATGTTAGGAATACAATGACTAATCAGCGTAGCAGAGATATTTAGCAAACAAATAGTTGTTTCCGGTTTTGTTGCAGGAATAATATCAATAATCTTGTTAGTTGTATGATAAATAATCTTTATAACAGAGCTTTTTCCAAACTTTCCGCCGGTTTCTTTTATTAATCTGAACAGCTGTCTGATGTTGCCTTCAGCCGCTGCCTTTTCCATCTCTTTCGTTGCCCATCACTGCTCACGATAGTTCAGGAGACTTTTGGTTAACCTAGATTTGCTTACGCCCTTCATCGTGTTCGGAGCCTGATGGGATGAGTTTACAATAATCCATCAATGCAATAGGCTTAGGAGAAATCCATTGGTTTTATTAACCCTCCGGTTTATAAATTACTAATAGATGTTACTGCTGTTTCCAAAGCTGTTCGTATATTTTTCAAAGCAACATCAGGGTCAGCCTCATTTACAGAACTACCTAAATGTGAACTCAGTTGTTCCTTGAACTTACTTCTGGCGTTTGAATGTGTGTCTATGTTCTATGACCTGACGTAGAGTGAATATCTGGTGTATACAACCACGTCCAGGTCGGAAACCAGCCTGTTTTTCTCTAGTCTGCTCTTCACGAGCTTTGATTAGGCGTCGAAGTATTATTGAAGCTAATATCTTAGACACTATATTAGTCAAACTGATTTCTCTGTGACTGTCACAAGTGGACTTTTGTCCTTTCTTATAGAACGGCACAATCAGTGATTGGGACCAGTCAGATGGAATTACGTCTAGTTCCCAGATTCTACCTAAGACCTCAGTCAATTTCGCTGCTAGTACTGGCCATCCATCCTTCAAAATCTCAGGGGTAAACCTGTCAGGGCATGCTTCTCCCTCTCGCTTCAGATTTCCTATAGTTTTTTCAACCTCGTAGAAAGTTGGAGGACTTACATCAATTTGCCATTCAGGACGACTGGGGATAGTGGGAAACCGAAGTGTGGCTGAAGGCCAGCTGAACTGATCCCTGAAGTGTTCTGCCCATCGATCCAATCTCCCGGAGTGAGAATGAATGATATGTCCATCTTTATCTGAGATAGTTGGGTTCCTAATACCGGTTTCTTTAACAAGTCTGAATAGCTGTCTGCTGTTACCTATCGCCGCTGCCTTTTCCATCTCTCTGGCTTTTGCTACTCACCGCGATCATTGCATAGGCTTCTTATTAGCCTGCGCTTAAGCTGACTCCGCTCTTCGTTATGTTCACAGCCAGATGGGATGAGTTTTCGAGCATTTATCAGTGCGTTAGATGCTGTTGAGATCCATTGTTTCTCCTTAACCTTATGGTTTATCTTACTATCGGATATCACTGCTTTTTCCACAGCTTATCGGATGTCATTCCACACTGCCTCGGGATGGACACAACTTACATGGCTGCCTAACTGTCTTTCTAGTTGTTCCTGAAATATATTCTTAGCTTGCCTATCATTAAGTAGAACCCAAAGAGGTTTCCTTGCAGTCTTTCCTATATCCAGTAAGACGCAGACAGATATGTGCTCGCACTAGAGCATGATCTGAGTCTAAACATGTGCTCCAGAATGAGCGAGTCTTCTATCGAGCCCCTCCATCGGTGGCTGATAGCGATGTGATCTAATTGGGTCCAGTGTTGAGACGAATTTGGGGGTCGCCATATCAAAAGATGCTTTTTCTTGTGCTTAAAGTTAGTATTTGCAAGAAACAGGCAGTTATCTGAGCATAGCTGCAACAGACGGTCGCCATTATCTGTTCTTTCAGTCACGACACCATAAGACCCAACCAGGTATCTTTCCTTTTCACTTAGTTTACCTACTTGAGTATTAAAGTCACCTGCCACTATTACTACATCAGAACGCCTAGCTTTTCGGAGAAGGTCGGAAAGCTTTCTGTAAAACTCATCTTTTACATCATCTGAGCTGCAGTCACTGGGAGAGTAGGCAGAGACGACGAAGAGGAAACGACGAGTTTCCCTATCTTTCTGAGTCCTTACTGATCCGTTTAGTCGGACAGCGCATAGACGACTATCTACTGGGATCCAGTCTAAAAGAGCTAGTCCTGTGCTAGGACTTATTGCTATATCTACGCCAGCGAGGCCACGGGAAGCAGCATCAGGGCCTCCAGATACACGAAACATGAATCGAGTTAGTTCTTAATTTTGGCCAAAAGAATGACGCTACTGGGATCCTGTATGCGCGTTTCGGAGACGCAGCACACATCGATGGTGCGAGATTCTAAAGTCCTAGCTAAGGAAGCCTGTTGTCCTATTTGGCACAATGTTCGGACGTTAAAAGTTCCTACATGTAGTTTAGAGCGTGGTTTCAGGAGATCGGGAATAACGTTACCAGTACTCGAATCATTTGTCCTAGCGGTGCGAGGTGATAAATGGAAGTGAGAAGGGTTAGTCGTGGAGATGAGAGAGTTATTAGGAGGTGTAGGAAGGATTTGAATGTGACCAACTTGGTCTCGTGTGCTGTTATGGGTATGAGGGCTCAGAATCGATCACAGTGGCGTCGGTGTATACTCTCCCTGACTTCCCTTAAATCGTGAGATTAAAATTACTTTATGTCTTTATTTCTTCGAACTAATTCTTTCTTCCTGTAACATATCCTTATATGCAACTATTTTCTATATATTACCTCCATTGAAGGAATTGCTTCTATGAATTTGGTGTTCATTTTGTTGTGCTTGTAAGGTGTGGCAATCTGGACCGATGCATCTATGTGACTGGTCCTACGTTGTAGTTGACTGACTGTTTCACCTACGTTAGTTTAAGATCTCCTAAACTTATGGCGTAGCCTAAAGTGGAGTAAATAAATGTTTTCTAAATACCAAGTTTTCTTAATTTAATCGTATGAGAAAAATGTACTCATCACGTGTGAAATAAAGCCTTTTCTTATCGTCTTTGTAAATCGAACCTTGGTAAATTAATAAGAAGGACAATGATAATGGGAACACTTGATCATTGGTAAGTATCATCGAACCCAATGTAACGAATTCGAATGTTATTTTGTGTGTGTCACTATTTTGAAGTTTTGATCTTCAGTTATAGACTCAGGTTATATAACCATATGGGAAGATTCAAACAAACAATACAGAGTTGAATTTATATAACCATATTGCCTGAAAGACTGGTGACTAAGAGTACTCTAAAAACTGTATAGATCAGCGCTATCGGTTTTTGTAATTATAGTGATGAAAGGATACTGTTTACTATTTAGCTTTATATCTTCCATATTTTAGGCAACTACATATAGATATGAATAACTCCGCAACAATTATCACTCGTCAAACTGGAACATTTCGTTCAAACTGTATTGATTGCTTGGATAGAACAAATGTGGTTCAATCTATGCTTAGTTGGTGTGCATTAGAACAAGCAATGATTGAGATTGGTATATTGCAAGGTACAGTTTCTCGAACAGCCAATGGCATAAAAGAAAGACGAGTAGACAAATATAGACTTTAAGGTGTTATTTATCAGGAATTGATTGATGAATAAAACCTTCAAATAAAACTAATTTCCATATAAGCTGTCAGAAAAAAGTATAATTGTAGTCATCAGTGAAATACTTCGTGATTGGTTCCTAAAATTCAAGTGAGAACTCGTGACCCGTAGAATTCAGATATATGAGAGATCAAAAAGTAGTCGATAGTAGTTTTGGATAGTCGTTGCGCTTTATTACGAATTGATGGAAGTTGGAAATGTGTGTCGTTGACACACAAAGGGACTTCAAGTTTTCCAGTTCAAACTCAGGGCAGGTTTGTCGGTGTGTGGTAGTGAGGAGTTCCATACTAAGAAGAAATAGTTACCTATGTTTTTATTTTCTTTAATGGTACTCAATCTAGATTAATCCCTGATGAATATCGCCCTCAAATCAAAGCGTTTTCTACAAAGCCCAGTAAAATGTTCAAAACTTTACATATTGTCTTGACGCGAACTTTTAAATAAATTGGAACACAATATGAGGTTATAATTCTTATATATATCCATAACGAATGATTAATTATAGGCAGATGACTTTGAAATATTCGAGACTTCACTACTTTAATCTCAATTTCTCTGTATGAGTAGTAACTATTTCTGAATATGTGAAGCCCCTAAAAATACAGATTCAGTGACAAAAAAAGTAGTTGAGAACGGTAGAAATAAAGTATTGAATTAAACTCCGTATCTGACCTAATTTCAGTAACAAAATATATTTTAAATTTAAATAGTACGCCACCAAACTAATATATGAAGTAGTAAAGATGTGTAGACATATATGTAATTATTTCACAAAACGCATAAATAAAACTGATTCAAAAAACTTATTAACCCAAATCAAATAAAACATAAGTCATTCAGTTGGTATAGACTTAATAGTGTTTCATTAAATTAACATCATACTTTAACAGTTTGAATGAAAAAGAATATAAGCAAAACAATGAAGTAAGAAATAAAAGTATGAACAAAAATAAACTAACCAGTGGTTCAGGATCTTCCATATCACTGGAACTCGGAGTTGTTCCTGAGTGGACTATATGATCACGTGATTGTTGATCATTGATAGGTGTGAAGATATTTAAATAGTTGGATAACTGGATGATGGATGAAAAAAAAGACAAATTAATGCACTGATTAGAATTGCAGTAACCAGCTATGCATAAATTTTCTATGTTCCTCTAAATAAGAAAACACATTAAACCACTGAAAAAGTAATAGCTTAACGAAAAAAACTAACAACAATCCACTTGTATTGTCCTGGATATGTTTAAGTTGATTTTCATTGCAAACTGACATTAAAAAAACAACGAAAGACAGAGCTCTAAACTATTTGAAATTATTTATGAGTGCATATCTACTATTCCACACAAATGTTGCGTATTAACTCATAGATAGAATTATATAAACATCAAATTGTGATCGATTTCGACAATATTAAATTACGTTTGCAAACATGCATCACGATTATGACGCAGATCCCGTAGAAAAATCCATGCAATTGAGAACAACTTTACAGACGAATAGTACGTTCATTTGATTCAACTAGGTTTTTTTGAACTTTACTCTTAGGTAAGAAACCATAAGGTGCAGCAATTTCAATGCTAATCCACTAGAAATATTCAGTTACTTTATCTAGTCAGTCAGTCAGCTACAACGTAAGACCAAGCACATATATGCATCGGTCCAAGTTGACACACCTTACAAGCACAACAAAATGAACACCAAATTCAATGTAATTAATTTAATGGTGGCAAGATATAAATGAAAGATTGTATATAAAGATATAGTACAGCAAGAAAGAAGATATGAAGAAATTTTAATCTCACGATTTAAGGGAAGTCAGGGAGAGTATACACCGACGCCACTTGATCGATTCTGAGCCATGTCACAAAGAGTCTCCAACCATTGGTTACGATAGTCACGCAGACCACAACCAAGTAGTCTGCATCTACCAACATGACTGAGACCAGAAGCTAGTGACTCCAAGCACTTATGCCACGTTTTGGTTCGGCCGCCCCCTAGAACACGTGAACAATATTTCTAAGGCATCTGAGGTCATATACTAGTAGCTTACGAGTATCTTCTAGTCTTGATGGCCACGTTTCGCAGCCGTAAAATAGAACAGAGCGAACTGCTGCGCAGTATACTCGTCCTTTAATTGATAGACGGATATCTCGTCTTCGCCATAGGTGACGTAAGTTGGCAAAAGATAAACGAGCTTTCTGAATCCGTGCTGAGATTTCGTCAGGCACCAACCCATTAGGGCTGATCAAACTTCCAAGATAAGTGTTGTCGACGCGTTCGACTACTTCACTCTCTATCCTTAGTTCAGGTGTTGACGTAGGCCAGTCCTGGAGCAACAATTTACATTTAGATGGGTAGAAACGCATACCAAACATCCTTGCATTATTACTCAATGCTACCAAAAAACTGCATTTTGTCAGCGTCTTCTACAAACAGGACTATGTCTTCTGTGTCGATAAGTGAACTTCCTGGTAGGAGATCAATTCCTGAAAATTCAGTCAACGAGAACGCTATTTTCAGTAGTAGGTCTATGATGAAGTTAAGCAGAAATGGAGATAGTGGACAACCTTGCCGGAGACCACTTGAGGTTGTAAAGTCAGATGACAGTGTGAGAACAGTCCGCTCTCCTTCTCGAAATGCTCTCACACGGCCACACGTATACAGCCACTTTCAGGAAAGTCTTACTCACTGCCTTCTTGCGGCCGGGGTGTTGTTTACGAAATTGAGAAGACGAAGAGCAAATGTCCAGAGCTTTAGCCGGGTTGTTGTTTATGGAGGATTCACCTAGGGGAGTTAGAAAACCCTGATTCCAAACCAATAATGCACATAAGCTCCGAGATCTTGAAGGAAAAAATGGCGTATGGATCTATTATTAATAATATACTGTGAACCAATAAATTCATCTAGAACAATAGAATATCATGATGATAATTATTAGTGCAATGTAATGTAAAGGTCTTCAGTCAACTTACAACAAGATTTTTAAAAACAAATAACAACACATAACAAATAAACAAACAAATAACAAATAAAATAAACAAATAATTCATCCCCTACCTCCATTTTCTCAGTAAAATCTGAATTATTATTATTGGCATTATTAGTATAGTTGGTAATATTAACTTGATTGACTGGATTAAATATCTCACCAGTACAATCATCATTAAAATGGCATACAACTATGTGAATTTCATGTAGATCAGGCTGATCCGATAGATACTGCAGATAAGCATTGACATAATTTGGGCCTTTGGTAGAGACATCGATACCTTGAATCTAAAGTTGATCAAAAAGACAGAGAAACACAAAATTGATGTTTTATAGTATTCCTGATCAAATTCAAAGATAAGTATACATGTACTCGGATATTTTGCCACGAAAAAAAACATTAGCTGAATAAGATATAACAAATATAAGAGATATATTAAATTCTTAAAAATACCAATTATTTACTTTTAGTAAAAAAACAATTTTAATTTACAAAATGTTTTCTAAAGCATGGTTTTTTGATTGGTTGTTATATGCGAACTCTTAGACACGAAAAGAGTATTATCATCTTTGAAATCATGAGTCCATTGAAGCTGGACCACCATGGAAAACCTGGTAGCACTGGACGGCCGTTTCGTCCTATTGTGGGACTACTCAGCAGTGCGCATCCACGACCCCGCCTCACGAGATTCGAACCCAGGACCTACCGGTCTCGCGCCAGAGCGCTTAACCACTAGACCACTGAGCCGGCATCCGATGGTGTTAATGTCTAACTTCAACCAGTCGTCTCATGATTTCAACTATGAAATCTCCACAAAAACCCCTTCTGACATGAATAGTATGTCATATCTCATAGTCATATATATTTTGATCAAGGAGTGAAGGAGTAACACTTAGTCGGGTCACATGGTTGATAAGTATTATTGAAGATTACACAATGTGTAGTAGACAATTCAAATATCATCAAAATAGAACACAAGGTTAAACTACACGACAGAGAATCTTCTAAATTATGGACCAATTCATTACTGACATTCCCTTTACGCCAACACAGTAGTTATAGTACTCGACTTTTAATCGCAACGTGAGTGGTTTGAATACTGCACGAAAATAGTGAAAACTTTAAGAGCAAACACTAAGGTATTCAGTATATTTTTCTCATTGTCTATCACTTTGTAAAGCAAAAGTTAATTACTATGAAATTTATGCATCCACTATAGTGTGGGATGATAAAAAGACGTCATACCAACAGAACTAGTTGAAAACCTTCGCGAAATACTTTACTGTACTCAAACACATGATGTTAAATACAGCAAATATCCTTATTTTTACTATTATCAGTTTACATGTATGTATGATGAGATAAACAAACTTATCAACTAATTAGTGAGAGTAGTAGCAGATATTGTCTTTATTTGAAGCCTTATTATTCGTGAATGATATTAACCTGAGAAAAAAAATGACGGTGACCTAACAATTCTTTAAACAAAGATCACATCAAAAACACTGCACCAAAAAACAAATCGTTGAAACAATATCCGGTATGTTACAGTTGATAGCTCAGATCGATATATCGGATTTAAATTTACAGGACTTTAAGGTTGAGTTTAAAATATATACACAATTTATCCTCAAGATATACAAAATGAATATATATTCTAAATTCAGATCAGATACCTTAACGATTCATTTTGTTATGGTTATGCAATTGTTCGCAACGTACGCTTAGAATTAAAATGGGACATGTGTTTAAAACTTACTAAGTTCTAAAATTATATTGAGGTTTGATACTCAGGCTAATAACAGTCTAAAATAGATAACTACCTATCAATCAATCAATCTCTCCATGGACTAACTCCATGCTATTGTTCTTAGGAAAATATATTTGTAACAAATTATCCGAAATGAAAGCATACATAAACTGTACACTCAGATCTTGCCAATGAACTTTAGTATACTATGGAACAATATCAACAAAGCCAAAGACTATTGTTAAACAATGTATTTAATACACTTTTTGTTGGGATTGTTATTTACTATTTATAGTGCAATTCGTATAAACCCTGGTGAGTTGTTGATCTATAGTAAGCCCAAAAAGAGAGGAATTAATCTCTACAAATTAAATGAACTTCGACATAACTGCAAAAAATACCTTATATTAACTTGAAGTAATTGTAACGCAGATATGATATTCGTCTATCTTCGAAGGGTGAGTATGATATTTAATATAATTTGTATTATAAATGATAAATTCAAGTTTAAACTGAAATATTACTTCCTATGATCACGGATAATGTGAGCTTACAAAAAACATGATTTACGATGTGTGGAGCACAGATTAAATTGTATCAAATTTATCAACGTTTTTGAATACTAATTTTTAAAGAACAAAGATGATAGTCTTGACATATAAGAAAACACATCTTTCCTTAATCCCAATGATACAGGAATGCAATAAAGTTGGTCATTTGAAATAACACTAATGAATATAAATTGATGAAAAAAAATCAACACGCAACAACGACAATGAACACTGACTTACTTGTAAAATCAACAGACCAAGACTAAGTAATTTACAATTTCTTCCTATGCTATTAGGCAATATCTCGGATACAATGCTTGGATTTTCTAAATTCATTGGTGCTGAACAATTTAATTGTGAACAAATGTCAAAACCTTTCAACAACAAGTAACGAAAAAGAGAATTAAGTAAGTATAATATTTATTACCAGAAAATAAAGAAAACCAATTTGGTGATTGGAAGTGACTATGGTGAGACGGGAACTTAGCATGAGGTGAAAGTGGTTACTGACTGCTATATGATACCCAAACTGTAATAAAATTTTTAATATATTCAGCAAATTTTGGAAATGAGTGAAAAAAAAATACCGCATATGCTAAAAGAGACTTATTTCGCCTAAATAACAATAATAGGGAAATATAATACCTTCCACGTTTACAAACATCATATGTTGAATAAATAGAGTCGTTATTGTAATAAAAGCACAGTGAGCAACGCTTTGACATTGGTAGTGAATAATATTTTGATGCATGATACCTGTATTGATAGATGGCTGCCGGTATTGAATTGAAAAGAACAGGAAGGGAAACACAGAGCAACCGGAATGAAGACTAAATTGGAAGAATCGTGACGTAAAGGACAATTGAAGGGAGAATGTGCATAAAACAATAAATTGGTTTTCCCCACCTAAGTTTTCACTCACTACACCATGACATATTTGTTTAGATGGGTATATACATAAATAATAAGATACAAGTATATGCAGTCAATAAGTCTCAAACAAAGAAACAAGTACATCGCAAATTTTAGTGTTAGTCATTATTTTACAAAATAATTAGTGACTGCTAGCTTAAATATCATGGGGATAAGATTACAGGAATAAAATTGGTAGTTTGGAAACACTGAGCAACGTAGTTAATCACAAATGTATGGATACATTCTGCCATTTATCTTTATATAAACATTGAACAACTTGGCATCCACAATTTATATCCGTTTTAATCAGTTTTTCTTTATTTCAATATTTCATGAATTTACAAAGTAGTCCTGCTTTTTTGTACTATTAAATGTGTCAGACTAAACTAATGCATTCATGTATATTTCTCCTTAGTATTACGTTCGCGTATAAAAACCAGGATATAAATCTTGTCCACTCCATTCCATACTACTAAACACACTCAAATTCAACATTCATTTTTTCAATCATCAATAACTTGGTTTACTAGATCAAATGAATGACAACATGGGTCGTTTGAGTACAGAAATAAAAAGATAAAAGTGTATTTAAGTCCAGAAATGCCAATTGGCAAAAACAGTAGATTATGAGGAAAATTAGCTGTTAAAAAATGATATACCCCATAAAACGGCATTCCAATAGACTTGGATCTATCAAACTAATGATTTTATTTACGAGTTTGACTGAAGATCGATGTACTGCATAATGCTATGTGGATTAACAATTAGTGCCGATGAATATGGCTCAAAACATTAAGGAGATTTACCTTATAAAGTTAAACATTAAATATAGACAATTTAGAATTATAATACAGAACATGAAGCAATCAAGTCTATATTACAAAATAAAACTAGAATAGATAATAAATAGTATGATAATTTCAAGACAAAGAAGGTTTACCAAACAAACTAAGTTTTAATGTGTTTAGCTAGCCAGCTTATTTAAACAAAACAAATTCTTAAACGTTTTTGAATCGAATACATCAAAAATTCACAGTATAATACACCAAGATTTTTATCATCCATAGCTAATATCTTGTGATTACATAGTGGTGATGGATTCAAAATATCGATAATAATAAATGTAAAACTTTAAATACAATATGTGGATGGAACCATTAAACAATAGAAAAGATGGATAAAGTTTAGTTGAATAATGACAAATATTTTTTCAAGAAAGAAGAAATACATCGATCTAAGGTAACAAGAATTGTGGTTAAAGAACATCTGATTATTTTTATTTATATATTTCAGAGTACGCAAATAACATGCACTAACATTGTCTACATGCATGCATTACAAAGAGACTGTACGTGTTCATTCGCCCTTACATGAAAACACGTACAGTAATAATAATAATAATAATAATATTAATATTAATATTAATAATAATAATAATTATTATTATTATTAAATACTAAAATCTCAACAAAACCCCTTCTGATTTTACTCAAGATTTCAAAGTTCAATGGAATTATGAATTCTCGGAGAAATGTTGTGGAAAAAACTCGAGCGCGTCCGTCACTGCCATTGAATAAATGTTGTAGCTGAAATAACGCGATTGCTGTGAAACCTGAATGTTCTGGATACACCTCCTGACTTTCTTAGATAGGCAAGCTTGGGCAGCTTCATGTTCCATCCTCTATTACATCTGATATGATGGATATGAGTTCGACCTAAAGGCCAGGTCTTAATACACCGGGGAGTGAGCAACCTACGAAACTGATTTCCACCAATCGTTGAGGATACTTATTCATGTACATTTTTGTTTGATAAAAAAGACATCTTTTTAGTGGGCTTACATCAACAATTCGGTTTCGCTAGCAGTTATCCCACGACATTTTAAAATTGCATTCCATCTATTAATTAACACAGAATTCATTCAATTTAATTGTTCGAAGCCCGTCCACCAAATAATCAAATCATAATTCATAAAAGTATTTTTAACAAGAAATGACCATTATCAAATTTCCAATTATGAGCGGGAAGTGTTGAAACATCAGGTCCAAAACTTACCAACTGACGACCAATCTCCTAAAATTATTCACCAGAGTATGTGGAAAGTAGACCAAACCAATTTGTGATGTACCAGATTACCAGACACTCACCAAAGTAATCACTTCATATTTATAAACAGACAGGAACCATAAGAATAACCTTATAACTCACCAGATACAACTAAACCCCATGGTTGATTAGCATCCAAACGATGAAGTACAATTGCAATCGGAGGTGACCAATTTATAGGTTGAACAATGGACGAATATGGAAGACAACTGTAAGCAAGACGGTGCAAAGTAATACAAACAAAACACTAGCATAGTAAAGCGAACTGATTTAATTGAAAGTAAAACACAGATACAACATTATTTAAACGCAGATGCGACAAATTTTTAAAGTGGCTATATTTATCACTAAAAACATTGTATTCTATTAAATAGCCATTTAATAACCTTTCAGTCAACAAATATTCCTCAGTTGATATTCCTGGTAACTGTCTGAAAACTTAATATTTTTTTCAAAAAACATCTAAGTTGTTATTAATTGAATGAAAACTATGAACCAGAATCTAGATAAAGTCTCCTAAGTTCAAAAGACGTGATTTGTAGATGCGTTCAACTGAAGAATGAGATATTGAGCAAGAACCAAATTACATTGTGAATTGAGTACAATTAAAGATGATACTGTGGACTTTTGCAGCCAGTCTAAAATCACGATGGCTTCAAAGATTAAACTTATTGGCATAAGTGACTTTAGGTTTGTTATACGTAGATCGATATCACTAGTCACGCCACCACCAAGACTCACACAACAATCCAAATACACGGACTTTTCGATTACTTCTAACGGATCACCACAAAGAGTGGATTCAGACACAAGTTTTATAAAAGTGCATTGCATTCAGAAGATACAAAGTACGTGCCATAGCTTACAGACACTGATTGCTAACTGAATAAGTGTTAGCTTGTATATCTTGAGTATCATCATATAATATGAGAATATCATGTGCATACCCAAGGTCGAAGAGTTTTTCTCCAAGTCACAGATCTATACCATAAACATCACCACCTATTTCATAATCTCATAGATAGAGAATATGGAAAGGGAAGAAAAGATCAGCCAACCTTGCCTAACCCCGCCGCTGGGTTGGGACAGTAAAGAGGGATGGTTGCATGCTCTCACTCTGCCTTAAGTGTTTGTATATAGAACCTTCAAAATGCCAATAAATTGCTCACTCATAGCCTACTTTACCAGAATTCCAGAGTACGGTTCTGTTCAACGAAATTAAGAAACACAACTGTTGGCCTGCAATAAGTATGATGGTATTTGAACGTTTGACGGGAAGTGGAAATATGGTCAATGTATCCATAACCTGATTGAAGACTGATCTGCTCCTTGCTACTCAGTATTTCACAATCTGCGTAGTATGACAGAAGTCATTAGTCAACCAGGAATAGGCGTATTCCTCTCTAGAGATTCCGTACACATAATGTAAGACCATTTTACAGATGGGGAGCGACGGTCTATTCATTTCAGGATGTTGGAACACCCTTTAATTCGCAAGCTTACCCAAACAACTTTGTCAGTTCCCTACATGCTTCGAAAAAGTCCAAGGGTAAACCGTCTGAGTCTAGTGATGTACGTTTGACGTTGTCCATTTATCTATCAGGAGTTCCTAGATAACTTCTGTTGTACAACAGAAGAAAGATCATTGAAAGTGGTTGTTGTAAATAGTTTTTACTCCCCTATATCATTATTAATTCAGTCTATTTACTTGCTACTCAGATCAAGATCCTTGTTCATGTAACTACTGAGTTAGGCTGCATAGAAAATTCGAGCGCAGAGAACTAGGTCATTGTATAGTATTACGTATTCGTACTGTTGTTATAAAAATACTAACGGGACCTACCTTTTCTGGAGAGTATTTTCATGCGTTTGATTCATTGTTTTAGATAAACATTTAATTCGATGAGATTCAATAATGGAAGCACGAAAATAAGTTATGCTGAACAGAACACAATATAACAGAAATGTCACTATAAACTGCACTGTAAAAGTTACACTTTAAGGTAATAAACAATTATCAAATAACCACTTAGACTTCAGTTTTCTTATCATAATGTAGAGAAGACAACAATGAAGTGTGCTTTGTTTAACTGAACAATAAGAAATCAAACATTTAGATAGATAGGTTGCTCAAAAGAAACTTTGTAGTTGGTAACACTGTTTAGTCTAAGTAATTCATGAATACACAAAATCGGTGGATCACGCACAGAATGAACCCATAAGCCCGACAATAATTAAAACATTACAGTTGAGTATTTTAAAGTGGGCTAGTAGATATGCAGATTGATTTTCAAAAAGTAGTGACCACTACAATACACAAGAAAGGATATCCATTTGTGTACATACACGATCGCAAGCACTCAATACAAAACAAGATGGATCCCAGAAGTTGAAATAATAATAGTACCAGAAGGACCACACTTTGGAGAATAAAGCATACATGGATTGTGACTATGATATGTTCGTGCACAATGTTAGTAATTGGCGACTCCGACTTCAACATCGTGTAAAATACTACATCTATCGTCTTCTTTTCCCTCCAGCACTAACTACAGTAAAAACACTAGTTCTGTAGATAAAGCTTTTTGATGTCGACCAAGTGTAATCCAAAGAGGTTAAGTTTATCGACAATAGATCCACAGTAAAATGATTAGAATGTCCAGTGTCATTACCACAAATCATAGTACAAATGTAATGAAATTTCACTGAATGATACACTGTGACAGGCTTTTAATGTAATCGATATTAATTTGTACTTCAAAATAAGGCATCCCCAAAAGGCCAGCTGTGGAGTCCAGGACACACATTTCGTCCCATCTGGGGCTCACCGGCAGGATTTACCCACATACCAGAGGTGGTGCATGATATCAACACCAACGCCATGATCCAGGTACATCCAGCCGATGATTCCCAAGTCGGACGAAACGTGCATCCTGGATCCCACTGCTAGCGATCATCTGTCTCTTCTCAAGAATTACCATTTTTACACTATAAGTCAACGAGTGAAATACTAATAGAAAAGATGAATCTCTCGAAAACCACACGACGAAAGTATTATCATTAACAGTAAACGCATGACAAAAATTTCTTTAAGAAAAATGAAAATAGGTAACCGTGATAAACGACATTTGATGAAGTCAACTAAGAAGACTGCTCGTCATGTACGACGAAAAAACAAAGAGTCTCAATCTTAACTGTTCCTTCTGCAAATATCAATCCGTCTTCTCTGAATTTATTGTTCATGCATTTTCGTACCGATTGAGCTCCATTTCTGTTCCTTCCTTATCGATCTTCTGCCAAAATACATTCTTAACTGACCATCACCATACACTACTTATATGGATATAAGTAGACCACATTACACTATCATCCCTACTAATGCCAATAACATCTAGATGACAAAATATGAGTAAACGGAGAGTAGTCAATTTTTAAATCCCTAGCTGAAAGTTAAGCTTCCAAAACAGTGAGTCTGGAAATTCACATAGAAAACAAAGAGAAACATGTATGACGAAAGAGATTTAAGAAAGTGTATAGAGTGTGACAAAAAGTACTTACTCAATCACAGCTGAATTTTGCGATAGTGAATGTAAGATTTCAAATGCTTTCAGATTGTCTAAATAACGCATAGAAAGACCGTTCAAACTAGTAATATAATCATTTGTGACAAGAACTTGATCACGAGCTACAGCCCCGCCACCTAAAACCTGCAGAACACGACAACCATCTTGTCCATGACAGGCTAATGCATCTAACTTTAAACCTATAACGAAAAAGAAATAACAACCGAATATATTTCCAGACATTAAAAATTCCAATAGAAAAGTATGTCGAATAACAGAGTAACAAAATTTTGAATAAAGTAACAAACATTTACAATATATGACAATATGCAGTAGTTCATCATTTATTATATATAGTGTTCGCGTGTGAGACCGAAAGTCCTGAAGTCAATTTCCGGTGGTGAGGTCCTGGATGAAAACTACTACTTAGGATTCCAAAACCAGAACGAAACGGTTAATCAGTGTTTCCAGGTGTTCGACGGTTTTCTAACATACATCGGTTTGTGATTTCAATAATATCATATGCCTTGTTTAAATATGTGGGCTTCCTATGAATTTAACGTATACGAAGCTACTGACGTTGACTACGCCAAGATTTCTGGTAAATAATCATATAAGATGATAGGTAAGTTAATCCTTGTATGTTTTAACATCAAAATTAAAATGTCTCTCTAGAAAAAAAAACTGGTAAAATCAAGATATCATGGACACAATTGGACAAACAAGTATGAAGAGGTAATGAAAATCAAATGCTTATTGCCTTAAATCAATAACCATCGGGGATGAACAATCAACGATCCCATGTGGTGATAGTACTAAAAAACAAGCAAATACTGATCAATAAAACGTTGGTGTATCTTCAATTATATTGGTTTGATGATAGAGTAGCTGAATGCTTTGAATAATTGTCAACCGTTCATTAGATAGTAATGTAACTAATACATCGGGTATACGCTCACGTACACGGATTCGGGCGACACTTATTTTGTAATCACTACTGATACCACTAGGTTGCAAAACTCAGGTACGCAGAGCTAGGGTGAAAGCTGTGGATTGTGTTTTTACTACACTAATTAGATCTAACAGCTGACTGATAACTGCTGGTTAGCTTAAGAAAACAGCTCAGTGTCAATTAGGCAAACTTACCTATCGGTAAAGATCCACGTTCCAAACGCTCAGTTATCTCTAATGCTGGGTCAACTGGGGTGACATATTGTAAATCGGGTGCATGTAGTTGAGGATTTGGACAAAGCAATGGTAGAGTATAAAAATCTAAAGCCTACAAAAGGTACATATAAAAATGGCAAGAAGAAAACATTGCAATTTCAATCCATCATATCAAAAAGGAAATGGCAACTACATCATTGCAATAATGAGACTCAATCTATACAATACTTCTGATTTGCATTTAATACCATATCAAAGACAAGGCAGTGATATATCCGATCAGTGGGAATCTGATATAGTTACTGAAACTAATTACCGAATGGATTTAAAAACGATATAAGCATTGACTTCCGAAGAAGCGGTGAGCACCGATTCAAATGATTAAGAATGATATATTTTCATCCTTAATTGACTTCATCACAATAACTTTGGACTTTCTATATTGGGGATTCTCGTCTCATAGAAAGGGTAAATGTTGCACGGACAAGTAGTATTGTTGAGGAAATCGACAAAGTTTGGTGTACAATGGTGAACAATGAATCATAAAAAATAACGGGGGACCTGATTATTTTGGGAATTCTGTAAATGAGTCATTTTAGATTCAATGAATTACACAAACAAAACAACTACACGATGTGTGACAATTCCATCTATACAAAGTGAACAATCTGACTAGGAAAAAAACGATTAAGACCTAAACCAATCACTAAAACTTTTTGAACAAGAGATTGCCTTCATAAGATGCTAAAAAGGCTAGAAAATTAGGCCACACATTTTACACCAAACAATAATTCAATCAAAGTATCAATTTGCAGCTGCAAGATATCATTGTTGGTATTCATACATAACTAATTCATGAATAAGCATTGTGAAGAAACCATTTCAGGTTTCATCAAATACGAAATCATATACAATGACTCCAATAATATTTATATAATATTCACAGTGTTTTAGCAGGTTTTACAAAACTTAGGTTAGTAGTTTGATATCAAGGAGCAACTATAATTTTGCAGTAAGCCTTTAGCAATTTTACCAGTTTTACAGACACTTAGACGGAAGACCTGGTTTGAGAATATAGATAAGATGGAATAGGTTTCAACTGTATTCTTGATCATCAGCTATAGTTTCGAAAAAAGAAACGATGTCTTGCAGCAGGCATCTATGAGCACTCCTGTAACTAAATACTATAGGTAATAATATAAAACTGATGCGTTCATAAATTCTACACTATTATTCATTTCAAATAAACGATGGAAACAGATTGGGTGATATTGTGATAATATCTATCCCGACATGTCAAAAGCATTTTAACTGCATACATGAAACACTGGATAGTAGCTAAGTACTTTTATTGAAATACAAAAACCTATGATAAACTAAAATATGTAAATCAATTGCTAAATAAAAAAGGATTGACTTTGGAATTCATAGCACGTATGTTGTGCAAGAAACAAAAATTTACGTTTGATCTTGTGTAACCTATGAAGTGTTGAAAAACTAGCAGAAAAACTGGTGTTCAGAAGTTTTTCAATCGATGACGAAAATCACTATAAGGTAGGATGTTGTAACAGCGCTACACGCACTACTGGTTTCTTTAGCTGAATCACTCGTTATCTACCACATACAAAATTGTATCTTTCAAGCCAAGTGCAATACATTAACGTATATTTGGTAAAACGATTACATTCAATGTTATCCTTTCTGAATGAAATAATGTTGCGTAGAAGGATTTTATGAACGAATTTTCGGTTGTTAAAATGAAAAGAAAAATGCTGGTCGACAGATGACATTGGAGTGATACGACATCAAGGTACTTTTGTACCATGGATGTTTTAAACCGAACTGTTCAGTAATCACTGAGACGCATATACTGATTGCATTTCTAAGTTCAATTTTCAATCTTATAAAACTGCCACAACCACTGGGATATTTTATGACAGTTTTTCAATCAGATAAGATCGATAGGAACTATTCCTTTTATAATATTATTTCTTTATGTTATACTTAAACTATATTTTACGCGTACTTCTCCGTTAAGGATGAAAAAAGAACTTAAAGGAGAACGAAAAAGAGAATATTAAACATATTCCCCGAAATGAAACAAGAAAGCACAAATACAATAAAGGGTCACCAAAAATTAGTGGTCTTAAACTGATATGTTCAGAGAGTGTGTGTCTCCACGATGAAATTTAAACAAATACACCTCACTCTTTCACATAAACATAATTGAACAGCTTTTTAGTGATTATATATATATATATATATATATATATATATATATATATATATATGCACAAACGCATGGTGGCTAAAAGGCAATCCATCCACTACCACAGCATGATATATCAGAAAACTAACATTTTATAAACACAGAAGAAACACGAGGATAATCAACTGAAAGAGAACTGACCACATAAGGATAAATAATGTGAATAAGGTCAATGATGAAAACGTAAAACAAATCGGGAAGAAAACAAGAAATTTGGACATAAAATAAGTAAGAAAAACATGGTATTTTTAAGTCGATTAGAACAGTGGATTTCACAAAATAATTCTTTAAAAATAGTGATGATAAAGTAATGCTTATTATCATTAAGTGAATAGTAAATACAAGTAAATTTCTTGATACAAGATAAATACTTTAAAAGATCGATCGTCAAGATACACAATAAATCTAAAAAATACTTGACTGGCAAGTTGATATTATATATTTAGGATAGTATATACTTATAAAAATCCATATGATAGTAAGTTAGTAATATGCTTTTCTATGAAATGATTGTGATCATATACAATCTTTTTGAAATTAACATCATACAGAAACTATGGAAAATTCATTCGGTGTGATAATTTAGTTAGTCAATATCCCTTCATGGAGTACCAGCTCCTTCAAGGTTTCTAAATCATTTTGTTCATAAGTACCGACCACATTGAAATATCGTCAGAAGGTTTCACGACAGAACACAGTGGTATTGTGGCACCTGACTAAGTGACAACAAATCATTACTCCATCTCTGCCTTCGTCACCAATTTACACATAGACAGTGAGATGGTAGGGAAGTTATGTAACTCAGGGGTATGATTGTGATGAAGATACGTAATATGAGCTCGAAAAAAACTCACTATTTTATCAACATCTTCTACGATATAAAACCCCCCCTTTTAGAGTGCGGAACTAATGCATCAAAAACTACTCATAAAAAGTTCGTGTGTGATCTGCCTCAAGATGATAACCCTTGAACTCTGCAGTCACACTACCAGACCGCTAAAACCACCACTAATTCAGTTTCCTTTTCAGGTCCCTCAAGAAGAAATATCCTTCCACAATGTGAGCAATCAGTAAGTGACAACCGCTCTCATACCTCTAACAGCACTTGAGATCATTTTGTTCGCCATCGAATCCCTTATTCACTATTTGATGATTCTCCCATCCTCACGAATAACCTTTCCCATTTATCTTATCTCCACGCGCCATCAATATTAATGATTTAAGTTCACGAAATGTTATTTCTGGTCTCCTGTAACCACTCTCTAAACCACATGTTGGAGCTTTTATTGTTTAAACCTTGTGTCAGATAGGACAACATGCTTCTTCAGCTAAGACTCTAGAATCTCTCTCCATCGATGCGTGCTGCGTCTCCCAAGCGCCCATACAGGATCCAAGTACGGTCATTCGTTTGACCCCACCTTATCAACATAAACAACCCATACGACTTACCCTTTGAGTACCTAGAGACCCCACTGTTACGTCCCGTGGCCTCGCTGCTGTGGGTATATCACTAAGTTCAAAAGTAGGGCTGGCTTACCTAGACTGGTTTTCAATAGACAGTAGTTTGCATATTGCCCGACAAAACAGAACAGTAAGAAGTTGAAAGGATAGAGACATACACCGTTGCCTCTTCGTTGTCTCCGCTTATGCTCCCACAGATTGCAGCTGGGATGAAGCAGATGAATTTTACACGAAGCTATTCAACCCCCTTCAAAAAGCTAGACGCTCTGATGTAGTAATAGTGATAGGTGTTTTTAATACTCAGGTAAACTAAACCAAACTAAAAGGCACTTAGACGGATCTTATGGTGTTGCGGCTCAGTGAACTGAAAATGGCGACTGTTTGCTACAACTTTGCTCAGATAACCAACTATTTACAGCAAGCATCAACTTCGAACATAAGGAGGGACATCGTTTGACGTGGTGAACTCCACAATTGACTCATCGATGTGCTCAAATAGGTCACATTACCATCAGCCATCGTTGAAGTAATCGATCGAAGACTGATGATCATTCTGAAGCACATTTCTAGACTCGAATGAAGCAGTAGTTCAAGCATGTATCTGTCTGCGTATTACTGAATGGAGAAAAGACACAGCAAAAAACCCTCTAGAGTTCAACTTGTTGATGAAAAGGCTACGAATATATTTCAGAAACAACTAGAGAAGGAATAAGTCACCATGAAAGTGATTTCTACTGCGAGGTAGACCGGAATGGTATACAAAATCTTTGATGTGGATGTACAGACTAATTTCCGTCTTCGGCGGTAAGGTCCTTTGAAAAACGGAGCTAACACAAAAACTACCCGCAAAAAGGTCGTATGTGACCGACCTCTGAAGGACAGGGACACTCGTCGTTTCCTCTTCGTCGTCTCTGCCTACTCTCCCAGTGACTGCAGCTCAGATGATGTAAAAGATGAGTTTTACAGAAAGCTTTCCGACCTTCTCCGAAAAGCTAGGCGTTCTGATGTAGTAATAGTGGCAGGTGACTTTAATACTCAAGTAGGTAAACTAAGTGAAAAGGAAAGATACCTGGTTGGGTCTTATGGTGTCGTGACTGAAAGAACAGATAATGGCGACCGTCTGTTGCAGCTATGCTCAGATAACTGCCTGTTTCTTGCAAATACTAACTTTAAGCACAAGAAAAAGCATCTTTTGATATGGCGACCCCCAAATTCGTCTCAACACTGGACCCAATTAGATCACATCGCTATCAGCCACCGATGGAGGGGCTCGATAGAAGACTCGCTCATTCTGGAGCACATGTTTAGACTCAGATCATGCTCTAGTGCGAGCACATATCTGTCTGCGTCTTACTGGATATAGGAAAGACTGCAAGGAAACCTCTTTGGGTTCTACTTAATGATAGGCAAGCTAAGAATATATTTCAGGAACAACTAGAAAGACAGTTAGGCAGCCATGTAAGTTGTGTCCATCCCGAGGCAGTGTGGAATGACATCCGATAAGCTGTGGAAAAAGCAGTGATATCCGATAGTAAGATAAACCATAAGGTTAAGGAGAAACAATGGATCTCAACAGCATCTAACGCACTGATAAATGCTCGAAAACTCATCCCATCTGGCTGTGAACATAACGAAGAGCGGAGTCAGCTTAAGCGCAGGCTAATAAGAAGCCTATGCAATGATCGCGGTGAGTAGCAAAAGCCAGAGAGATGGAAAAGGCAGCGGCGATAGGTAACAGCAGACAGCTATTCAGACTTGTTAAAGAAACCGGTATTAGGAACCCAACTATCTCAGATAAAGATGGACATATCATTCATTCTCAATCCGGGAGATTGGATCGATGGGCAGAACACTTCAGGGATCAGTTCAGCTGGCCTTCAGCCACACTTCGGTTTCCCACTATCCCCAGTCGTCCTGAATGGCAAATTGATGTAAGTCCTCCAACTTTCTACGAGGTTGAAAAAACTATAGGAAATCTGAAGCGAGAGGGAGAAGCATGCCCTGACAGGTTTACCCCTGAGATTTTGAAGGATGGATGGCCAGTACTAGCAGCGAAATTGACTGAGGTCTTAGGTAGAATCTGGGAACTAGACGTAATTCCATCTGACTGGTCCCAATCACTGATTGTGCCGTTCTATAAGAAAGGACAAAAGTCCACTTGTGACAGTCACAGAGAAATCAGTTTGACTAATATAGTGTCTAAGATATTAGCTTCAATAATACTTCGACGCCTAATCAAAGCTCGTGAAGAGCAGACTAGAGAAAAACAGGCTGGTTTCCGACCTGGACGTGGTTGTATACACCAGATATTCACTCTACGTCAGGTCATAGAACATAGACACACATTCAAACGCCAGAAGTAAGTTCAAGGAACAACTGAGTTCACATTTAGGTAGTTCTGTAAATGAGGCTGACCCTGATGTTGCTTTGAAAAATATACGAACAGCTTTGGAAACAGCAGTAACATCTATTAGTAATTTATAAACCGGAGGGTTAATAAAACCAATGGATTTCTCCTAAGCCTATTGCATTGATGGATTATTGTAAACTCATCCCATCAGGCTCCGAACACGATGAAGGGCGTAAGCAAATCTAGGTTAACCAAAAGTCTCCTGAACTATCGTGAGCAGTGATGGGCAACGAAAGAGATGGAAAAGGCAGCGGCTGAAGGCAACATCAGACAGCTGTTCAGATTAATAAAAGAAACCGGCGGAAAGTTTGGAAAAAGCTCTGTTATAAAGATTATTTATCATACAACTAACAAGATTATTGATATTATTCCTGCAACAAAACCGGAAACAACTATTTGTTTGCTAAATATCTCTGCTACGCTGATTAGTCATTGTATTCCTAACATTTTTTGTCAGCTCTTAGAAAATTGTTTGGCAAAATACGGATTACTTTTAACAAGTAATACTTGTATTAGGAACCCAACTATCTCAGATAAAGATGGACATATCATTCATTCTCAATCCGGGAGATTGGATCGATGGGCAGAACACTTTAGGGACCAATTCAACTGGCCTTCAGCCACACTTCAGTTACCCACGATCCCTAGTCGTCCTGAATGGCAAATTGATGTAAGTCCTCCAACTTTCTACGAGGTTGAAAAAACTATAGGAAATCTGAAGCGAGGAACGGCAGCAGGCCTTGACAGGTTTACCCCTGAGATTTGTGACGAAATCTCAGCACGGATACAGAAGGCTCGACTAGCTTTCACCAACTCGCGTCATTTATGGCGTAAGCGAGATATCCGTCTAGCAACCAAAGGAAGGGTTTACTGTGCAGCAGTTCGTTCCGTCCTACTTTATGGCAGTGAAACATGACCGATAAGAGTAGAGGATATTCGTAGGCTACTAGTATTCGATCATAGGTGTCTTCGAAGCATTGCTCGTATATCCTGGGACCACCGGGTAAGTAATGTAGTTGTTAGGAAACGGGTACTAGGTAAGGATGGCAAATCGATTGATGAAGTAGTGAAACTTCATCAGTTGAGATGGCTGGGACACGTGTTACGTATACCCAACCACCGACTGCCCCGACGTGCAATGTTTTATGGTGTAGGAGTAGGTTGCAAGAAAGCTAGGGGTGGCCAGACCAAAATGTGGCACAAATCCATGAAGTCACTGACAAGTGGACTGAGCCATGTTGGTAGGTGTAGACTACCTGGTTGGGATTCGCGAGATGATAGCAATGGATGGTTAGAGACCTTGAATGACATGGCTCAAAATCGTTTGCAATGGCGAAGGTGCATCCAGTCTTTGTGTTCTGCCAAAGTCTAATCTTCTGAATTCCTCATGTCACTATCCTTTTTCTCTTTCCAAATTTATTTCACTGTACTATACTCCTTCAATAACATCTTCAAACCCTAATCTTTCACATAATGCTTATACTCTTACCACTTCTACCACTATGGTATTTGAATCGACAACTTCATCTCTGTGCTAATGTGGTATGGCAACTCGAACTGATGTACGTACGTACGAAGTTCTACGTTGTGACTGACTGACTGAATACTAAGAGTAATGCATATATGTTTGGATTGAGAATTAGATAGTGTTATCGCCTGAATAAGTGATATAGGGAGTGAAGTAGTTGAGCGTGTCGACAGCTTTAGTTATCTAGGCCATCTCATCAATACTGATGGACTGTTGTCTGGTGAAATTTCGGCACAGATTCAGGAGACTCGGTCGGTTTATGCCAACAACTGTTTAGACGTACTTGTACTTTTTCCATGATAGTTGAAATAGTTTTCTAATTTCCAGGTTCGTGCAGTAGAGCTGTCTAAACATTTGTGTTAAAGATTCTAAAATTCAATGTTAGCTGAAAGCTGTTCCGAGTTCCATATGTTCTTCAATTGTAGGAATGCAGGTCTTGCTTTGCCAATCCTTGCCATCACGTCTGCATCAGATGCTCCACGTTCATAGATCTTACTAACCACATACGTGAATGTTTCAACCCCTTTCAGAGATTCTCTATCAAGTGTGGTTACGTTGTTATTGAAGATCATGCTTTTTCCCTTGTGTATGTTGAGGTCTACTACTGCAGAGACTGAAGCTGCACCGGCTGCCTTTTACCTACATTTGTTGGTGTATATATGATAGAAGAACAACGTCATCTACGAAATTCAGGGTGGTCGTCATTTAGATTGCATCTGTGAGATGACTTCAATGAACGACATTGTAGTGTAGTCTGTCGTAAGAATTCCGTACGATGGTGACAATTTTCTCACGTACACCATAGTGTCGAAGAAGGTTCCACAAGATTCTCCTATCCACACTGTCAAATGCCTTCCGATAGTTAAGAAGGTTGATGTATGGCAACCAGTTCAATTCACTTGATTGTTCAACAATAATCAATAGTGTCGCGATTTGATCCGTAAACGATCGATCCTTACGGAATTCGACCTGTTGTTCTCGAAGTCGGGCGTCCACTGAATTTTTCATCCGGTTCAACAACACTGTTGAAAACGTTTCCTGATACTGATAGTAGTGTGGTGCCTCTGTAGTCCTCACACTTACTGAGTCTCCTTTCTTTGGTACCTTGATGAGGTATCCTACTTTCCAGTTTGTCGGCACTTGTTTATCCTTCTGAATCTTCTTAAATAAAATGTGAAACACGTTTGCGGTTATTTTTATGCCTGACGTCAGTGCTTCAGCTGGTAAGGTGTTTGATCCTGCTTGTTTCCCACTGCTGGTTTGTCTAGTCACAACCAGGTGGTGATCTGAAGCTATATCAGCTCCTTTCCTGGTTCTCACATCTTCCATTGTCCTTCTGAATTTTTTATTCATACAAATATGATCAATATGATTCACAGTAGTGTGATTCGGTGAAACCTATGTAGCTTTGTGAGGCAATGTTGTGCCGCCGACAAACAATTTGTTGAATGCACGTAGGTTTGTAAATCTCTCCTCATCCTCGTTTTTCTCTCCCAGTCAGACCATGTCGTCTCATGATATCTTCATATCCGGTGTTGTCCATTCCCACTTTGGCGTTTAGATTCCCCATAAGGATGACGAGGTCCTTTCTTGGGCACTTCGCTATGATCGATTGCAGCCTTTCACAGAACTTATCTTTATTGTTGTGGTTGATATCATTGGTGGTTGCATAACACTGGATAACATTCATTATGATTTCATCTCTCTTTGTTTTGATAGATGCTTTGATGATCCTGGATCTGTGAGATTTTCATCCTATAAATGCATTTCGTGCTTCTTTGGACAGCATCAGAGAAACTCCTTGAGTCTGTGGAGCACATTCCTCTTCGTGACCGGAATACAGCAGCACCTCTCCCGTACCTAACCTTTGCTGTCCAGCTTTAGTCCAATGTGTTTCACTTATTCTGAGCACCACCAAGTTGTATCTCCTCATTTCCGCAGCTATTTAACCTGTTCTTCCGGTCACCACATTGTCCGAACATTCCATGTACTTATATTAATCGTTGCTCTGACCTGGAAAAGGCGATTGACCTCGATACTTCTGTAAAGTCTCTGCTATCACCATGAAGACTCTTCAACTCTCAGGTCAGAGTTTAAATGAGTTAAATTGCTTATTCTGGATACCAGTGTTTTAGTAAAGTTGCTTTCTACGAGATTGGGTTGCAGACCCCATTGGGATCGTCTAGTAAGCTATGTCTGTGTTAGGAATAGAGTACTATCTAAAGATGGGAAATCGATCAAACAGATAGTAAATCTTCATCATTTGAGGTGGTTGGGACATGTGTTACACATGTCCAATCGCTGCCTACATCGAAGCGTCATGTTTTCTGGTGTAGGAGTAGGTTGGAAGAAAGGCAAGAGCGTCCAAACCAAATCATGTCGCACGTCCATGAAGTCACTGACAATTGGACTTAGCCGTGCTTATAGGAATAGACTATCTGGATGTGGTCTGCGTGGTTTTTGAAGTCAGTGGTTAGAGATTTCGAATGACCTGGTTCAAAGTCGTTTGCAATGACGCAGGTGGATTCATTCTTTGTCTTCCTCAGAATTCGGAGTTTCTAAATTCCTCATGACCGTTTCTGTGTTTTTATTTCACTAATTTATATTTTATTCTCGAATCGTATCTTAGATGCCTAATCTTCCCTATTACCACTGATACTGTTACTACCTCTACTATTCTAGGATTCAGTCTGAAAACTTTATCTCTCTGTGCTAATGGAGTATGGTAACTTGAACCGATGTACATACGTACTGGTTCTACATTGTGACTGAATGACTGGTAGCTGATCTACTTAATGATTTTTTTAAATAAAATGTAGTTTACGAGACTAGTACATGAACATTATACGCTGACTGGGTACAAAAAAATTACAGTGGTAATTCAATACAAAGTATGCTCAGGTAAACAACATAGGGCTAGGCTTGCTAAATGCTTAAAGTTTAGACAGCTGAATTGTAGTCTGAATAAACTGTAACTGTATTTCAATGACTGTGCAATACATCGAATATACAAAGATCAAAAAATGTTCCGTAAACAAGCAAAGCATTAAATTTAGAGAAACTGAAGGAGCAGTACAATTGACAATTATGACCAAATAGCTGACAGCCAATCGTACCAAATAATAAACTAAGGCTCAGAATTTTATTGTTACCACTATTACAGATGATGGAGACAAGGATATTACAAAACCTAAGTAAGCATCAATTTTTTACATCTGGAAAGTTAGAAAAAGAATTTACTCAATCATAAGATTGACATTATGGTTAAAGGATAAATTAACGAACAGTGGTTCACGAAGTACTTAAGCATACATTAAAAAAGGTGTAACAAGAATTGTGTGTGGAAAAGAAACCGAAGTACGTTGAAAAGTAACAAAAATAACACAAATACATAAATAAACTTACTAAATCTTCACTTCCAGTAGCATTGAAACCATTCTGTTAAAATAGAATTGCAAAATAAATTAAAGACTTCATATCACAAGATAAGTATTCCTTCATGCTGAAAATTACTAATTCATGCATGAAAGCAATATCATAAAGATAGGACAACAAACGATAAATGACTAGTCAAAAAAACAACATATGACGCAAGACTTGCACATGATCCTCACATATTGATCAATAAAGACATTGAAACAAGAGCAAGAAACTAAAAGTTACTCATAGGATAAGATAGTATTCATGTGCTTTGTCAATACAAGATGTGAAAAGAAAATTAACGTATTATTTATTAAAAATTGAATGATTATTGGGTGTAAACTGACTTATCGCTCGAAACTAATCCCACACAAATAACCAAAACAAAAGAGTAAAACATCTTAGTTGAATTACAAGACCGTTTTCATGACAAATTAACACTATCAGGAGAACCAATAGGAAGACAATGAGTATAGAATAATCGTTTCGTCCAACCTCAGGACTCCTCAGCACACCGAACCCTTGGCTCTGTACAGGATCAAACACCTTGGGTCATCGATTACTTTTATCAGGAAGATATCATTTAAGAAATGAATATGAGTTCACACTTTACAACTCGAGTTAATCTACAATATAGCGTGTGTCACTTAACCTGATCTGAGGGTAAGTGCCCCGCTTCTTAAAAAATTAGTCTCAAAGGTTGCAGCTTCTTACCAGAACGTGAGAGTATATAATTAGTCTGATCGTTCACAGGGATTTGTTTATGCTAAGTTACGGCATGAGCTCACTCAGTCAATCATTAATACGCACACTCATATGCTCAAACTAATTGCAGAATAATTGAAAACGAATAATATATGACATTCATTTCATGGTACTGTATGGTATTTTAACAGTGATCATCCACGACACTACAAATAGGATAAAGTCTATAACTTTCAGGATTCAAGAGAAGGACTGCTTAGTTTATAACACGAATTCCAATTTTTCAGAAGCCACTAGATATCAGAACAGTCATGCTGAAAAAACGAGCATTAAAGAGTAACAGTTTAGCTGCTAATAAGGTTTATTAACTGACTGAACAAAAAAAGCTGAAAATAACATTGTACCTGTTTGAATTATGACAATTGTTTCACAGATATACAACAACCAACATCTTGTAAACTTGTGTATAGATAAAAGAGGAATGTAGGAAACGTAAAATATTGTTAACAGAAGAATTCTATTGTCATGTATGTATGAGTGAACAGAATTAGGGAATGACATATACAAATGTCCATCAGTAGCAATTTTGTCATACATCTACATCATCAGAGCAATAACTGGAGAATAAACGCTTTATGTAACATATCTTTCAACAAAACGGGGTTATAATAAAAAGGTAACAAACTCAAATCAGCGAAAATAAACAACACAATTTATTCAAAACAACAGAATGACAACATGGTAAACTGACCACTAAGTGAGTATATAATGAGAAAAAAAACCTGTCAGTAACAGTTTAGACATTATGTTTGTCATGCAGTACATTAATTAAATGCTACAAAACCGAAAAAATTAAATATTCAAAAAATTCGAAGCATGTGAGAAATGTTGAATAAGTTGATATTAATGGAAGTTCTACTACATGTAAACTGTTAGAAACTAAACATTAATTTAATACGAAAATTGGTGCACTAAAATATACGCAGCTAATAATAAAGTGTGTAATAACACACAAATACTGACCAGGAATCCTTTACTCATGAAATATAACAAGCCAAGAGATCAGAGACATGATTAACCCGTATTGCTACATCGTCAATTTACTTAAAATTTCAAAGAACTAAAGATTGAAGCACTAATAATCCACAGTGGAACAATAACATACCGGTTTTCATTTCAAAAATGCACAAGAAAAACAACAGTAAGTGAGAGATCGCGTATTAAAAGGAAAAAGTTCGTTAATCAAATACAATATTTTTTTTATTTTATTTACATGCAGTATAGTAATGGTGACTAAATTACTTAAATTAACAACGACCACAGACCTTTATGTCAAACTTCTCATGTTTTTCATGCATACGGTTTGTAAGTTGTTTGTCCAGGATAGCATGGTTATCATAGCTTACAGATCGGTGTCGGCAACGACTATATTGGTGAGATGTTGGAGAAATATTCGGACGTTCACCGGCAGAATGTGACTGTGACGCGTCATGATCATTTTCAACAACACAACGATTCTCTGAATTATGTTTATCAACTGTCTTACTGTTGTTGTAACTAATACTATTATTATTTTTCGCATGCTTATTAGAACTGGTTGATTTTGGTGATGAATAAGAGCTATGAGTGAAAAGCGACTTGAAGCATAAATGATTGAACTCATGATGATCAGATTCAATGGATGAAGACATAGTTTTTGGATGGGTATAAGGGGAGAGAGAGACTGATGAGCTTGTAGATAAATCACACTCTGTTTTCACATCCTCTTCTTCATCATTATCGTCAGTGTTATCACTTTCTATAATGATGGCATTATTATTATTACTATCTATTTCTGTATTTGAACACAAACTGTCAACACTATTATGACCATTTTCGTCCGGTAGAAGTTGAGATCTGTAGTAACTACTCAATTTACTAGATGCAGAACACCATTTAGATCCATTATTTACATCGGCACTCTGAGTAATATAAGGTAGTTGGTATCTATTACACATTGAAAACTCTCTACTCTTTGAAGTTAATTCAATTGTGGTTGTATTAGTTGACGTGGAAATATAATGCGGAATAGTAGATGATGTAACAGAACTAAATAATCTATCATTGTTGGTATTATGATCTTCCAAGTGATTCAACGCTTTTAAAATGGATTGAATAACAAGTTTATTGGCTAAATATTGAGTATTACTAGCATTGTTGTCAGTAGTACAATAACTACTTCTAGAGACTAATGATGAAGTAGAGTGATGATCTACTTTGTTAGTATCTAATCTGTTATTATTGCTATCATCAACGTTAACGTTCGAAGATGTTAGGAATCCAGAAATCATAGATTGTGTCCATGACTGAGTTGAATCTGCTGTTCCTGCATTCGTCGATAACGTTGGTGAGATGAACCAATTCCATTCAGTAGTCGAATTTGACCACATTGAATTCTCCAACACTTCGTAATTAACTAAATCTACTGCATTTTGGACGATTTCATGGACTACATGAAGAGGTAACTGGTTGACGTTATTGGTACTTATACACTTCTGGATCTCGTGGATCATATGATTTTGTCCACATTCAGATAATGTACACATATGGTAAGAATGATGACGATGGAAGTGGTGTTGATTAGTGTATTTTCCTAACTGCTCAATATAACTTAAACTTTTACACTTATGGTGTGCAGAAGAAAGATTGGTTTCCAAAAGTAAAGGGTTCATATGATTAGGTGTTGGTGATCTCGGACAACAAGGAGATTCACTTTTTTGTTGCAACTGATCCAAACTATTTCCAGTAAACAACTGTTTATTTATGGAAAGCATACGATACTTATCATATTTATTATCACTATCAGTAATACTTCCACGCGAATTAAATACTGGATCGGATAAAGGCTTTTGTAAAGAAGGACATGAATAAATAGTACGCATCATACTGCCACTAAAACTATCAAAGCATGCAGTTATTTCATGCCTAGACTAGATTGACCAAAATAAAACAATATATTATACACGTCAGTGTGTACACAACAACCATAAACACCATTGCATATACCCACGAAGAATAGGCATCGGCGTACAATTTTATTATTCCGGGAGAGGTGGCGAACAGGAAAGGAAATAAATACAAAAAGTACAATCAATAATTAAATGGTACTTGTGCAAACTTTTCAGTTAACAGTACTTTAATACTACAGTGATCATGTTCGCTATCATTTTACAATGATCGCAAATCAACTAGTTAAAGTTGAAAGGTCAAAGGTCAAACAAAGACCTTACTTCAGTGTAAAAAACACTAGCAGAAAACATTAATACTTGTTTTATGACTTGCCAAATATAAAAAAATGAAACTCAGTAAACCATTTGCAGAGGTATGTAAGTATATATATATGTATATATATATCATTCCAGAAAAGCACGGCGCACGAGCGTTGTTGACACAAGCCCACTTTTAAACATAAGAAATCTCACCTTCACCCAGTCGAATACGCAAAAAAGCATACAACTCCCTCCAAACCACTATTGGATTGCTCTGTATCTACGATAGACTGAATGCATGTGAAATATTAGGGTATAATACGATATAACCTACTTTAAAAGTTAATTTGCAAATAGATCAATGAATCATACCACGTAGTGTCCTGGTCCTAAACAATTTCTGTTATCAGTTGAAATTAACTCTTCAAATTAATCACATAAATTCAAAGTGTTCACCAAATAGTCCTAGTAACTCAGTTGTCAGTCACACTGCTTACATGACAGTTAATGATGAAACCAGGCTACTCAAACCGCAGTGATTGGAACATAATTCGGACATAAATGAAAGTCAACTATTTCAATCATAAAGCCACGGTTTCATGAAGATTATCACAACCTTCAATATCGTGTATGTATGATACGAATATATAAAAAGTGTACCTACTGAAAAGGATAAGGAACTAAAAATAACATTGGTAAAATTGAAAGCATAGTCAGGCGAGTTGTGAAGACTTACATCACAAATGCAACGGTTCAGTTACATTCACACAATCTATCTTTCCATAAATCGTCAATTTTTCTTTCTTGATTTACGTAATGATTTCTCCTTACCGATGAACTTAAAGTGTTAGTGCTTTTTTGTAATATTTAATTTTCACATGTAAACCCTTCTGAAACAAACTAAAATCTATCCCAGTAATATGCCGAGCACAATAACACCGATTTTTGACAACAGAGAGATAATGGTAATAATGAACAGTATATTATTTAAACGTTAAAATAAATCTTCGACATCAGCAAAAGAATTAGAAAAAAGGTAAGATAAACTGAGCAATATGAAATCATAAAAAAAACTGAATTTCACTGGGCAGCTACAAAAAATGAACGACGAAGCAAGAGGAAGTTGAATCTTTGAAGGTAGAAGGAGTATGAGTGACAAATATGGAAAATAACGAAGCATTCAAGATTTAAAGGGGGAAATTTAGAAGTGTTATTGACCTATTGTAATAAAAAACTCTAAGCCTTAAGTAAAGCAGATTAAGAACCATCACACTTCGTTTGAAGTTTTAGTTTAAGTAATGCTGCCAGAAGATTGTTTATCTCAGCCAACATGATAGCACCAAGTGATAGAGTAGCGTCTTGTCATGCGAAATTTCGGCCGTAAAAAAGTTATTTTCCGACACAATTCCATGAGCTAATCGAAAAACTTGGTTCTCTTACATGTAATCTTAAGACTTTTCGTTCAGCATAGCCTTATCACATACAGGAGCAATTATAATTTGGGTATTAAACAGAGCTTACATAACATAAACAATCCAAGATATGAGCACAAAGAACCTAAAAACACCATGTTATAATACTTACCATAATCGTATTATTATCACCATTATCGATAGTGCTGTCACCAATGTTTACGTGTAGCGGATATGATAGATCAGACTTAACACTGATCTTTTTCATTTCACCAGTATCTGGAAACATTCCAATAACAGAAGGTCTAGGAGAGACAACAGGGTATGGCAGTAATAATTGTTGCTGGTTTTTTTCGTGAATTTCATCTGTTTCGTTTGATTCTAACTGCATTTTTGCAATACCAATTAAACACGGTCCATTAGGAAGGGACTTTAGTGTATTAGCGGCCTCAAATACACTAGATTTCATTAAATTTTTATCATTAACAAATAAAAGCCTGTCACCGATTGATATACGTCCATCCAACTGTGCAATACCACCTGGAGTTAAACTGTCAACTAATAAGATACCGTGTGCTTTGGATCGACTAGACCACGTGGATCTTCGTTTTAATCCACTGGAAGATTTGGAATTTTTACCAGGTAACGATGATAATGATGCAATGGTCGAACCGGTAGAATAATAGGAATGAAATGATCGACGATCAGATTCAATCATATTAGAACTCCTTCTATCAAGTGAATAAGCTTTACGGAGTGTATTGCCTTCTAAGTCAGTAACAGGTAGTTCCTAAAAAGAAGTCCATATCAGAAACAAAAATAAGTGTTATTCTTGGATAAAAAACAATACTATTAGAAGTGAACGGAAGAATTAGTAACAATAAAATAACTCATTTACATAAACACACAAAAGTAAATACCATAATGATACAACATAAAGGTATAAATAAACATTTATTTCTGTTATGACCTTTACCATAAATTCACCTGAAAATCCTTTACAATTATTGTTGATTAGAAGCAAGATTGTGAGAGGTTCAGTAAAGGGTTAGAAACACCATCTTGCAAAAAAACTTGTCAACAGAAGTGAAGCAACCAAACCATCAAAACTCTTCTATCGAAGTTCAAAGGTCTTCATGTAGAATAGTTTTAACGCATCATGATAAAAGTTGAGATTCGCCAGAAGCCACGGGACATATATCGCTTCTGACAGCCAGAGCAACATTAAACATGCGGATACAGAATCTTAGAGCAATATGGGTGACTTAAAAGGTCATTCAAATAGCCACATAAATGAGATGCAGCTAGCCTCTCCTTCGAATAAGCGATCATCAAACACGATTTGGACAAAAGCGACTAACTTCAGGAAAGAGAGAAAAGCACTTATACGATAGGAATATCATGGACCCAAGAACATCAGAGCGTCTTTCAAAATAAAGAAAATTCAATGAAATTCACCCAGTATTGTGAGCCCATCAATATTAGCGACGAAAATGATGAATATCAGTTTTATGAGAGGTTGTAGTCGATTGCATAAAATGACATGACCATCAGGATATGAGACTTGGAATGGACAACACCGTTTATGTAAATATCATGGAACTGATAAAGTCTTCTAATTGAACGGCAGATTCGGTTCCCAAGCTCTTCTAGTAACCCTAAGGCTAAATCTACACAGCAACTTGAACACGAGAGAAAAGGAGAGAAACATGGAAGAAACGCTTTACTTCAAAGGTTCGTTTATGTACAGATTATCTGGGGTTCTTATAGTATTTTAGATGGCCTTCGGTCTCCGGAAAATTCTGAAACGCTACTAAACATGGTAACAGTATAGATAATCATCGAATCTGAAACTAATGTGACTTTTCACTTTCTAGGTGTTTCTGGCAAAACCTTTAGTGAATCCTGATTTGATAAGATGCTTCGAAATGTTTACAGGAACTTTTTTGGCGTTTTTCGAGGAGTTTTCTGGATCTCATCACATTCCTTTTCGTGACCGGAGTACAGCAGCACCTCTCCCGTACCTAACCTTTGCTGTCCAGCTTTGGTCCAATGTGTTTCACTTATTCTGAGCACCACCAAGTTGTATCTCCTCATTTCCGCAGCTATTTAACCTGTTCTTTCGGTCTCCCACATTTACCTACAAATATTGTTGCTCTGGTTGTTAGAAGGGGCATCGGCCTCATGACTTCCGAAAAATCTCGGCTTTTATCTTGAGGCGTCATAATTCTTCTTCCAAGTGTCAGGGCAGAATTGAAATGGTTTAAATTGTTTAATCTGATTGGCGTTTTTTAACAAGGTTGTTTTCTATGGGATGGGGTTGCCGACCCGATGCCCGACCATTCTCTTTTACCCAGGCTTGGGATCAACAGTACCCCTAGAAGAGGTATAGGTGGAGTTGAGAACTACCACCATCACTAAAATAATAGAATTTTTTGAAACAACTGTACGAACAAGATACTTCATATCCGTTGGCCGTACACCATGTGCAACAGGTTACTGTGACAGAACAAACCAACTCCCAGATGAAGAGAAAATTAGGAATGCTAGTTCCTGGCGGGCAGATTATGCCGCAATAGTGGTAACAGGCTTAATTAAACAACCGAGACCTTTATCATCAATTTTCAGTAATCATTATATATGTATATTTCCGTTTAACAAAACTCACCTCATATTCAGCTATACTAAATCCAAAACCATGAGATGTTTTATTCAGTTGAATAATTAAAGGCACTGAAGACCAACATGGTCGTTTAAAGCCGTAACGAGGATCAATACGATTTGGTCGATTATGATGATAATGTGGTAGAGTTTGACAACGGCGATGATTGTGTTGTTCAGTAGATGATTGTTTTCCTATACACACTTTACTACATCTTGATATTGGCAAACGCCCTAAAGTCCTAGAATGGATTTGTGTTTCTGACGGCTGTACTGTACTTGGTAATGAATATTTACGATCGTTTTTCATTGTATTTACTAGATACTGTTGTTGCAATTTACTAGTGTAATTCGGATTTATATAGTTATGGAGGGGGTGAATTTTGTACGATTGTGCATGCTAGAAGATCAATGAATAAAAGAAAGTGTGAAATAATTACTATAATTTACGAAATGTAGGCATAGATATACGCATCACTCTAATTGAAAGAAAGATACCAAGCACATACACCTAATTAGCAAAACACACATGAATGAAATTCAAACAATTTTAATCCAACGGATTTTTTCAGCTTTGGATATACAGATTCATATTGAAAGACATCATTAATACTATTCTTTATGCACAAAGAGAAGTCTCGCTATTCATCTCAGAAGAATAAAGTTTATCTGGTTTTCTGGTATTTCATAGGCACCCGCTACGTTTTGCCACAAAACTAGGCATTAGACTTCAAAATATACTTGTATTATCTGTGTGAGAGAGTTGATAGTAAGATCTAATTGTATATCCAGAAATAGGTATTTGTCTTTGTTGATATGGCGTCAAAAGTCTAAAGATCATAGTACTTTACAACGATATTACAATAAGGAACGACTATAATGATTTTGATATTATTGGTAAATTTTGAACTCAGCAGACTTTCAAATTATATTTGAAATGATTCCAAGTTACATTATTTTGCTTGATTTTTTCAACACTTTTGATGTAACTTACACTTTTTGTGCAGACTACTGACATACCTAATTATCATGTCTGTTGAATATGAATGAAACCGTTTGGAACTGATTGAATTAACCACTAAACCACTTTATGGTCTTAATTATCAATTATGACCTTAAAGCGAAAGTTTTACAAACTTAAGTCACTGTTATTTCACTTGTAAGGGTTGTTTAAATTAGAGACCAACAAGGACAGTGGTCATCATTTTCGCCTAGAATATTGACAAATCACAGAGTACAAATGAATTTTCTTTAACAAAAGATAGGTTTATTATTTTTGACATTTTAACAATTCACAAAGAGAAAATTAAGAGTGAACAAAACAGGGGAATGAGTGAAATCAACGGAGGAAGACTACGACTATGTAACAGACAGCGATTTCGACGGTTTGGAAAATTCAACACGGTCAAATTATGTATTCTGTCCATGAAATAGCTACACTAGCAACTACAGTCTCTGGTAGTCCATCATTGCAGACTTCACTAATGATGCACTTAGATTATAAAAATAGCACTCTTTAAAATTCCTACTACAAGACCAGGTCATTTGAAAAGATGTGCAATACAACATTTAGTTTTAACATTTACTGGGTGCTGCCACAACAGATTTTTGTGATAGGGTTTAAATCAACAGACTTTCTACACACAAATGACTTGAGTTAAAGGAAAATAATGAACTGATATTGAAAATAACCAATGAACGATGAATAATTCTCACTGTCAATACCTTCGATTCAACGATATGTGACTATCTTGCTAATAACAACTAAGTTATTAAACAAAAATGAATAGAAGCACAGGAAATAATCTACCAGAATCAATGTTAATAGATTAACAATAAAAGGTCTTATTGAAGTAAATGAATGTAAATTCAAACAACCAAACAGAAACAGTTGAGACTGAATATTGTGATCAAAGCATATACTTTAATCAGAAGGCAGAAAAACTTTTTTCAAAAGACTAAATAAGTTAAGTATGTATAACCGACAAGTTACAAGTAGTCACAGTTTGTACGTGACGACTAATGATACGATTGTTTTCTCATCCAAACCGACAACGGTCAAGAAGGATTCAAAACTGTAACAACTCATGATAATCCTTACAACACTGATTTGTGAAGTTGTGTATTTCTAAAAGCGTATGGTGAATGAATAATATATTTGTATATGGTGCATATGGTGAAGTTCACCAAACCTTAGATAATAGATGTTGGTAAGCGAACAACGGAACGTAAACCATATTATTATCATGGGCATATGGTTAATCAGTGGAAACACAATGCATACTAACTCCATATCTGAAATTTCTATCACATACTGGGTTAACTGTTTTCTCATATTAAAATGTTTTAGCAAAAGGAGTAGTTACAGTCGTTATATCACTGGTAAATTTCAGTAGTATACATATAGACAAGTTAAAAATCCCCATCCACATTGTTAAAAAGCACCATGAAAACATTCAGTAAAATTAAGTAACTACATCCAATCAATTTAAGAATAACGGAATATAGAGATTCGTTGACAAAATTTTGCTAGAAACATTTTTTTCTGAATATCGGAATGTCTAGTGTTTTGTAGTTTAAACAGCAGAATATTGTCGATTGCAAGTATTCAGCTCCAAAACCGATTAGATAATCAGATTTCGAGGCACTCCAATGTGTAGTTTTTGAACAACTAAATATTCTCAAACATCAGTCGAAAAACAAGCAGAAATACACTATATGAAAGCATGAAACTGCAGTAATAATAAGATTCAACTGACATTAAAAGCAATCTCACAAGAAAGGAAAAGCTAATCAAGATTAAGAATTAGTGACTATATATATATATATATGGAGAGAGAGAAACTTTCAAGTTCATGTATCCTGGCGCCACTAAAAACTTTCTGTTATAAATATAGAAATTTATCTTACAGCTAATAGAAAGTATAGTGAAATATTTAACCTACTTTTAGGTAAAGTGTGAAACAACAGTGGTGAAAGTATACATATATATATATATATATATATATATATATATATATTTGATACATCGATTCAAATGTAATCGTCTTTTGTTTCTACGAAAAACAGAAAAGGGGGAATATATAGAAACTGCTGTTATATTTCTTTTTGAAATCGTTAAAAAAATGAGCTTCACAGTAAGTTGTATGGTATTTAGAAATGTGTGAAAATACACAATATGGATAACATTTATGGAAAGTTAATTGAAACAAATCTAAAAAAGTAAAATGAGTTGCAACAAATGCAGTTAGAAAATAGCTGATCCTAAAGTTTGACCAGATAGCCATAACAGCTAATAAACCTATACAGCTATGACGAAATGCATATTTTCTTCTAATGACAATTTGCTCTTTAGAATATCAAACATTATTTCAGTAATTGTACTGTAAATAAGTACTTACTTTTAAATCACAACTAAATCTTTCTGATTTATTATTAGTTTGCATAGTTACAGAAGATTCAGGTGAAGATGGATAGTGAATATTCGCGCTTAAATCTCCTTGAGATTTTCGAATCCATTCAGTGACACGTTTATGAGCCGTAGCAGGTGATACTGGACTGGAATAATTTGACCGATCAACTTTATCGTAAGCATCCACCATTCTCACAGATGAGCCAGTATCTACGGAACCGATTTCACTAGCAGCAACTTCAAGTAGTGATTCCCCTACGACATCAATCAACTGATCCTTACCACCCGTAATACTAAACACGTCATCATCTCCATTCTCATATGTAGACTTTCTACGGGCAAAGACTAATTCAATGCGTGATGGTAAATTGCGTAAATAACGAAGAGTACTAGTATGCGTTGTACCATGTATACGATGACCATTAGCCTGAAAAGTATGCGAAAATCAGAAACATTAAGCACCATCATTACCAGTAAAAAAATATCTGAAGACGATGGAGTAAAACACAGAAATAGTGATCAACGGAATATTTGACATGAATAGGCAACCCATATAAAAAATCCGAACCCCAATAAAAATAACCATAAGACAATAAAAATCATAAATTTTGCCATGTTAAAACTGTAAATTATCATTCACTATCAGACATTGTTTCATCACCCTAAATTTACTAAACATTACGACCAAAGATATTACCAATGTCGCACGATCTTCGAATGAATTCAAAAAATAAATGAATAAACTATATGGAGTTTTAGTGAGAAGTCGTGACCAGTGGAGTCCAATTTATGTCGGGTGTGAGATAGATATTCACCTCAGGCAATGGATGAAGGGTTACGCAAGATGGATTGATTAATGTTGGACATTAACAACGTCGGATGCTGGTACAGTGGTCTAGAGGCCAACTATTTGAGCACGAGATCGAAGGTCCTGGGTTCAAGCCCCAAGTGCTGGATTGTGAATGCCGCTGCTGACGAGTCCTATGCTAGGAAAAAACGACCGTTCAGTGCTTTTAGGTTTTCAGTGGTGGTCTAGCTCAGATCGCCTCAAGACTTTAACTGGGAAAATACTATGATCGCCGTAAATCCTTATAGTGATAAACTAAACGAATCGATAGTCACTGATAAACGAATCATGTAGTCGAAGTGGATAACACACATATCACCAATACAAAATAAAAAAATGTTTTGTAAATTAAAAAATGTGTTTGATATATTAAGAATGAACTAGTGAAATGAAACTAAACGCTTATCTTAATTGCGTAGATACGGTGTATGATTTTCAACGTACAGACGAGAAATGACGCCGATCGAATACATACATCCAGCTCACAAATTCCGAAAAGGATGAAATGTGAGTCCCGGAAGCTAAAGAACAAAAGACTAACTATGAGCAACAGGATGAAACTATACAATTCTTCAGGCCTTCTACAAGTTAATGACACGACATCACTGATTACCCAATATTCCCAAACTCGGTATGCAAAAGTCAACCGTAATTTTTTACCTAGAAAATAGGTATATTCTTACCTGAAGTAACTCATCACCCTTTTGCACAACACCCAAACTACCGATCAGACCATCAGGTACAATATATTGAACGAAATGGCGTGAAGGTATATCACTATACTTGATATCATTTGAATGGGCAGATTTTGCCATACCATTTGGCAACAGTTTACTACTTGGATTAGATTTATCTTCAATTTGACTATTAGTTGTAACCAATGTAGATGGTAAATTTTCATGATCGAAATCTGGTTCTGCCACATAGGTCACACCTTCTATGCTGATGCCCAAATTTGATGTTCCTCGAGATTTATGAATATGTAAAACCTAATATAAATGAACGTAGATGAGAACAAATCATTGAGAGTTATGTATCGTATACCTACTAATTTTTCAAATGGCGTTTGATCTTGTTCCTTACACATACCAGGAGCCATAAGGAATCAAGCACACAACCCAAGCCTTTATATTCACCACAAATTTGTAACAGCTTAATCTCTTTCGCGGTCAAAAGAGCCTTAACAGATAATTTTATTAATGATTATTTCCCGAACACTTTGGCGGTATAGTTTTCATGAAAGATGGATCTCTGTTGATACCCCAGGGTACGATTCAAGAAACAAAGAAAATGGCAATTAATCACAACCAAAAAAACAGAGAAAACCGATGCACAGTCCGAACACAGAAGCAAACGAGAGAGTGAAAAAGGCGCGTTATCACCATCGTACGGAATTCTTACGACAGACTACACTACAATGTCGTTCATCGAGGTCATCTCACAGATGCAATCTAAATGATGATTAGTATCAAACCTAAACATGTTCAATCACTCTTAGTACTATCTACATTTTAATTACTTGTCAAAAATTTTTATTTTTGAGACGTTGAGCTTCTGTGGGTTATATATAAAGGTATTCACGTATTGGGAATCAGTCAGTCAGCTACAACGTAGGACCAGGCACATTTATGCATTGGTCCAAGTTGCCATACCTCATTAGCACAAGATGAACACCGGATTCATAGAAATAGTTAAGTTAGTGGTGGTAGTATATAAAAGATAGGTTGTATATAAGGATATAGTATAGGAAGAAAGAACGTTATGAAGCAATTTTGATCTTAAGGTTTAAGGGAAGATAAAGAGTGTATACATCGACGCCATTGTGATCGATTCTGAGCCATGTCATCTAGAGTCTCCAACCATTGGTTACGATAGTCACGAGGACCCCAACCAGGTAGTCTGCATCTTTACGTTTAATAAACAGATGAAATTATTTTAAAAATGATTTATGAATGGATTAATAAACAACTATGATGTACACCACATGTCACTGAAGTGTTTAAATAACTTAAAACTGAAAAGCATAAAATAGATTGTAATAAATTCACGAGCTGTAATTTTTAAGATTTAAAATACTATAAACATTCGCGTCGTCATTTTGTAATCACATTGAAAAAATTAGGATAGTGGTTTCATCTTACTGCCTACTTCCTAAACATTTGCTATTAACAATATGTAAGATAAATATGAACGTACAAAGGAACACCTTTTCAAGAAAGACCAAGGAACACATTGTGGAAGGGATGGGAAGTAGATATCAAGAGAATAAATAACAATTGGAAAGAAGATAGAGGAGAGCACACGACAATGTTGGTTGGAAGTTCCTGGCCGGCGGTTTATGCCTCAATAGGAATAACAGGCGCAAATAAGTAAATAAATGGTGGTACATTTTACCCCAATTCTTTTTCCCAATACACGCTTCACTTTAAACATTTCCTATTAAGTAATTTTAATTATTTTTAGTTAATGTTATTTTGGTGTCTATTTTTTAAAGTCAACCTACTTCCTAAGATGGAAATGATAAGTTTCGCTAGATGAACAGTCGATTCGATTCGCTAGCCTCTTCTAATAATCCTAGACTGAATCTACACGACAACCTGAACACGAGATAAAAGGCGTGGAGTGGAAAACCAAACTGGTGAAAAGGATTTATTTGACCCCCAAAATGAAACAAATTGATTTAAGAATACACCACATTTTATATGATTTATTTACAGTCGCCTTGTGAACTGGACTTTGAGTTAATACCTAGGGTGTCTTCTTTTTGGTATGACTTTACGTCCAGTAGAACGCCTGAAAATGCGTCCGTACACTAGGGTACGGTCGGAGTCCAAGTATGCGCTACAGAAGAAGCGGCTGTCTTCTATTGATCTGCTTAAACGATAGCTGATAGGGATATAAACTATTTGTATTTATCGTTGTATTTAAGTTTAGGTCACTAAGTTAAGACATTATCTCTCCTTTTGTTTAAAGCTCGTACTTGCAAGAATTAATCGGTTATCTGAGTAAAACTGAAGTTCAGGGTCACTGTTATCTGTTCTTTAGGCTGGGATGCCAAAAGACCCACCTAAATGTTTTACAATTCGACTTCGCTTACAGAGTCGGGTATTAAAATGTAACTGTAAAATATTTAACAATCAAAAAGATAGACTTGAAAAAAAATTCATACGTTATGGAAATACTCACTATGATGTCATAACCAGGACCAACAATCGGTAGCCAAACTTTACGCATGAGATCAACCAATTCATCTGTAACTTCATTTGCTAATTCCCAGAAACGTGAGAAAAATATCACAAAAACCTACAGTATTATATCAAATTACGTAACTAAAAGATCTAATCTCACTGCAAAAGCACGATAAGATATTGCATATGAATGAATATATTCAGATTAACATAGATAATACCATCAAAAGTATCTGCGACAAATATTGGCATTGAGATTATTCAACTGTATAGTGCGGCAAGCAAAGGCCGATGTTATTTTGTTCTCCTACAATACCCAATTACTACTGTTAAGAAATTTGGTCTGCTGATAACGCTTCCGATCAACAATTACTCCAGAAACAAAAAAATATCCGATGAATTATTCCAGCTTACGTATTCAGAAACCCTATTTATCATCTATAAGTATCAAGTGATTGTGCTGCACCAAAATTCCTGCTGTGAGCAATCGGGATAGAAGATTAAGAGATACAGAAGAAATTAAACGTGCATGAAAACGTCGAATGTTGGTTTTGGAACTTTCAAGGATTAGAGGATACATGATTTATACCTATTCACCAACGGACTGAAGCTCAGATAACCAGATAACAGAATGCACTGAGACATCGGTGAATTCCTCCAGGAAAGATGGGAGATCTAGGGGTCAAGTCATTCTTCTAAACATTATTTAGCAGGTCCAAACAGTGCAATACCCTTGGTTTCATTGGCTGCGATGAACCACTATTACACAAAGACATGTCGCTCAAAGTAGAATGGAAAAACATTTATTTGCTTAAACGCATAAACATTGGTAAAAGAAAGCACCAAATATGTATACGCCACACAAGTCATTCGATATGTGTGAAGGCTGGGATGCTGCCCGGGAGCCCAAACCGAAGCAAATAGACGAACATGTGTTTGGTAGGTCAGCGACATCCGTTTTTTGTGGTGGCCTACCGTTTTTGAAGCGAAGTTTGCGGACACAGGCGATCAAGAACAGTTTAGATATGAACCAATCTGCAGAATGGATCGATTACGAGCAGCAACCTATAGAAATGAGAAAGTATCAAAGCTAGGCAATAGCTGTCCCCTGTTCCGATCTAATAAGATATTCGATAGACATGATAGTGGCGAGACCGAAAGTTTTGGACGACCTTAAACAGTACTAGAGTTGCATTGTAAGAGTCTGCAGATTCGCAAGTGAGGTTATCAGTGTGAGGGATCAAGATCAGAAATAACGGCTAAGAGCCACAATTTTCATTCACAAACTGACATCAGCGAGACAGCTGAAACTTTACATATTTATATGGATTGATGCATTCCATGCAAAACACCTTAGTCTCCATCTGATATATAATTGGTTAACCCATCAATCATAGTCCCGCCACTTGTTTGCAGAATACACAGATATGCTTGAAACACCCGTGCTGTCCTGCTTACATTCCCGGTTCTCCTTGGTTTAAGCATAGTTATTCTGTCAATGCAGTTCCTAGGCAATGACACAACAAAACAGACGTATTCCTTCCGTATGCTTCATAAATGAACACAGTTCCACGTCTTTAACAGTGGACCTGCAAGTATGTCTCTTTTACAATGACACATTCAGTTCCCTTTAAGCTTAATTATTGCTGGGTTGGGTGATTTTATTTAGCTTGACCTACAAACCTATTGATAAACACAGTATGTACATGTATAGTGTATACCAACAATAAAGTTGGTATACTTGAAAAATGAATCAGATAAAGTAAACACATGACACAATTCCTAGATTTAAGTGAAGAATAGACATCACTATTCAGAATATCTCACCATAAAAATCAGAAGATCGATCACGAAGCGTGTTTCGAGTGTGGGAATTAGTAAAGCTTATAATGTTACTTATGTAGCGGCGAAGTCTTTTCTTGATGTGCATATCTGATTTCTAGGTAAAACGAACTTTGAGGTTTGCGTATACTATAGGTTATAACGACAGAAGGCATGAAATACAGGACGTAAAATATGCATCGAAGGATACGAAAACAAAGCAGGCGCGTAAGGCCTAAACTCAAGACACCCGCAAAGTTTCAGCTCTATGAACAAATTTCAATGACTCAATTAAGATCAACCAACTGAATTCATTGAACCATATACAAGCTTTGTAAATCATATTTTATATGATGTTCTCAGTTCTTTGTGTTATGAGTATTCAATATTTAAATTAAGTGCTTAAAATGAAAAATAAAGGAATAGCTTTAGTTAGCTCAAAATTCATTGCTCCAGCAGATTAAATAATAGTTCTTCGAAAAAAGAGTCGAGTGACAGGTTGTAAAACCTGTAACCAGTAGGAATCCGTTCGCACTTGGCTTTAGCTCATCTGATATCTTTCGTGAGTTATTCTGTCCTAATAAGTCATACCACAAATCTGAGGTTGCTCACTGTAAATAGATTTAACTTTTCTGGCCTCTTTGTGCATGACAAATCTTGGAGTTCCAAGGTCACATCGGTAACACTTTCTCTATACCCTTTCCAGGATATCAAAGCTACCATTTAAATGGGACCTATGATGTGGACGCAGACTTTTATTTTGTATCTCCCCAGGGCTGTGTTTGTATCCAGCTTAGTGACCGTCCAACCTAACACCAGTTAGGTTCTGACTACTCCGGCCTTACACGAAAAGCAGTTATCTGCGGTTTTAAGTAAATGAACTTTGATTGTCCCAAGACTGTTGTGAGACAAAACTAAAGTAACTGAAGCTTCCAATGCAATGAAATTATTGACACTACCGGTCAAATTAGACATTTTGTCAAGCTCATCAAATATGTCATTTTGCCTGTCAGAGGTCTTCACTCTACGCCACCTTTGGGCGTCATCAGTATAAATTATCATTAGGGACTTGGTGATATGTGGGGATTCGTTCAAATGAAGTATAATAAGTAAAGCACCAACAAATGTGTGCTAAGTGTAGTCTACTAAGTGCTGATTTCTAGAAGAAGCAGCTGATTCCTACTTCTTACTTATCATCATAAAACTCTATCCACCTCGATTTTGATATGATGAGGTTTGTCTCATGCAATAATCTTTTCTTAAGGCAATAGTGTTCATTATTTAACGACATATTCGTTTCCTTTGAGGGGGGCATATTATTATCTCTGGTCATTCTATCCAGTATTTCAACTGAAATACTTGTCGGGTTGATAGGTATGTGGTCTGAGGGATGATATATTGACCCTAGCTTGCGAATCGGATTGATAACTGACTCCTGACAGTACTGAGTAAACTCATTATCGATGAAAGACACTAAATATTTTAGTCAGATGGGCAGCCTTGTGTAATGTATTTCTTTGGTATGGCTTGTCCAACCATGTCATTTTTTCAATGTATAAAGACTTCTATTCCTTTACTGTGTAGTGACCTACTTATATGACGAGAACGCGGTTGGTATAACGGAAACAATTGTTATTATAACCGAATGTACCAGCGATTGTTTTGCTGTACTTGTTTGCTTGACTGTACCATAAAGACTTTTCCTTCCGTTGCCCGTGACCTTGCACGAACTTGCTTAAGATCGGCAGTTAACTCCGTAAACTTTGTCACGTCTCGTTATTCCTTCGATAGCACGAGATCGCCAATAAATATATCTTATTGCGACCATCAACAGTCTTCTGGTTTTTGGCCTACCGAGAGATCGACGTCGATAACTGGCACGTAATCTTCATGTAATGGTGATCATAGTCAATCGCTTACAGTGAATCAATTTCTTTGTAATTTTCAGGAAAAACTACTTCACTTCTTTATGAACTACTATTAAATCATGTAAAGTGTATTAGTTTTGGATGCCGTTAAAGAGCGAAATTTCATAAAATGACTCGTCAGAATAACCAAAAGGTTAGAGAATTCATCTTTGAATTGAAAAAAACAAGCTTCCACATGCAATTTTGGAGATCGACTTCATATACAGCAGTGAAATCGACTGACTGCAGTAAACAGCATACCAGATCTGGAGAGAGAGTTCATACAGATAACGAAGTGTTCCTTCGAGATACTGGAGCGGTGTGTATTCATCACATAGCAGTGAATGAAAAAGACATCCAGAACATTCAGAATTCTACTACACTACATAGTTATCCCAATCCAATGCGTACTCAAAGTCATGCAGGTAACAGTTCATTAAGAAGTTGCAAAGCAGGGTAGAGAGGTGAACATAGGACTATTAAGCGCTCATCCTATGATAAAATCGGACACATCAGAACAGTCTATAGAGCTACTGTTTTTTGAAACTGGCAAAGATAAACCCTAAGATTCGGACTTTATTAAAGTGGATGTACTTTATCCACGATTTCGGAAGGTAATGTCCATTTTCAAGAGCAGTTATATACTTCTGTTGGTTCATTCCATGACACAGGTGGTATAAAGTCATATCTCAGTCCAGAACAAAATGGAAAATTGTTATACGCGCGTAACATTGAGACCAAACTACAGCCAAACCAAATCATAATTCACGTGATATTTACTGTGAAAGCTGGAAGGACTCGTTTCAGAAAATGATTGGAGCAGCACAATCAATCTAATGAAATTCAGAATGATTGAGACAAAAGTTTCTAATGACTCAACTTCTTATCACATTCTTCATGTTATTTTGCCAGATATGTGTTGTCCTAACGATTCACATAATTCTGATGAAAGTTCCTATAGAAGTGATCAAAATATTTCGAATGAATCAAGTTATGATGTGAAATCTGATGCAACTCTGACAGATACAGATTTTTTCAAATGAACTATTATCCTCTAATCCGATTCCTAATAAATCTGACAAAAATATTACAGAAGTATCAAATCCTAATGATGTCATATCAAACGTTACTTGTCCTCACAATGTATTTGCTTCTGGTTGAAAAAAAATTGGTTGATCCAAAGCACAAGTTCAAAATGAATTCAAATCTAATTACAGTTCGGATGACCTCACATCAGATGTTGTTTATTCTCACCATGAAGTCACTTTTATTGGATCCTCTAGTCAATCTGAGTAATATGGTTCAAATAGAGCAACATTATTTGCACCTTGATAACATGACGAACCAACATTATTTCGTGGGGAGGATAGTGTTAGAAAATCTATCGTTTAAATACTAGATATCAATGATTCAAATACATGAAACCGACATGCTGGTCAGATACAATTCCAGGAACCGAGTGAGACTGTTCCTTTCCCATTGTTAATTCCAATACTAATGAGCCCATTCTAGGTCACGCTGAGTTTACATCCAATATACAGCCGGATAGACACATGGTGAGCCTAAAAAGAAAATTCGATTACAGAAATCTAGATTCCAGTTTAGTCTGTGACGGATGTGGCAAATGTACGAACTGATGATTCCTGTATACTTGACTACCTTCTTATTACAAAGTCCAAATACAGAACATCCCTTTGTCGTCACCCAGTTCCATTAGAAACTAACTATAAAATGTACAGAATTCACAATTCTTACAACAATTCACGTACAACTAAGCATAATCCTATGAAATACATACAGAAAAATCGATTACAGCGAGAAAGTTTCCGAAACTATATTTCCACGATTTTATGGATATATATTTGATTACATATTTATCAAGTATTTTGGTTTCATTATATTCTGGTCACCTTAAATATAAGCTTTTATTTGAACCGTGAATTATTGTTATAGCATTTTCCACTCATAACCTAGAACTGATTATTTGTGTTTCCAGTATTCCGTTATCCCATGGTTAATGTTATTGTTCCGTGTTAGTACTGTTACCTAATTGGTTTGTTCCGTGACCTGATCTTATGTGTATATAAATGAATGTCTGAAATATAATAACGATCTTGGGCTGGTGGACTCTGGTCACGTGTTCTTCCTCATCGTTCTGGCCTAGTTAGTATTGAGCCGACCTTCAGGAATAGTGTATCAGTGTTCCTCGGACTTGCAGCGTGTTGGTTGCTTGGGGTTATCTACGCGTATTCTTGGCTTGTGTGACATAACCTGTAATAAGTCGTAAATGCATTTAAATAGTGCACGAAATCCAGGTGGTTTTTCTTATAAGATGTATGATTTACTAGGTGGAAAATTCTCTCTTTCCGAAATGAATAGGTGTTTTGTAATTGACAATCAAACTGCGTACTATTTGAACTTCCAGAATCATAAAAAATGAAATAGTTGACTTCAATAGACATTGATCTATTAAGAAATGTGATCACTGAAAAGTTGCACTTTATTTCTGAGCTCAGACTACAACTAAAAATAGTCAAAGCTCTTACCATCCATTAGCTTAAACCAGAACTACGCGTACAAAAGAGTTAAGTCTTATCATTATCGTTACCATGACCTTAATATTATTATTATCACTCTATTATTATTATTACTGCATTTCCCCTTTACTGATGTCTTATATTCTCATTATTTTATTCATGAATACTCATCATATCACTTTATTTATTTTAACACCTCTATGACCCTTCATGACCTTTAATTACTGCAACAAAAACATTTTATTCATTTTAATCATCTTATTATATCCACTAAATCTATTGTTATTGCTCGTACTACGTAATCTAGTATTATAATCTTTCTATTACGTCATCTTGGTTATTAGTGTTCACATTTCCTCACGGAATTAGTACTTTAATAAAAAAATTTCATATATATACGGTTATACAGCTTGATAAAAAATTCGTTTTCATAGTTGCAAGCATGAGTCAATTGAAGCTAGACCACCAAGGAAAACCTGGA